>NW_022261985.1:15622965-15657965 GCF_002021735.2 Oncorhynchus kisutch | reverse complement strand
CACTGAGATAAAGCCTTGTATTGTAGAATGTTAACTCATCCACCTCTCTGAGATAAAGCCTTGTATTGTAGAATGTTAACTCATCCACCTCACTGAGATAAAGCCTTGTATTGTAGAATGTTAACTCATCCACCTCTCTGAAATAAAGCCTTGTATTGTAGAATGTTAACTCATCCACCTCACGGCGATAAAGCCTTGTATTGTAGCATGTTAACTCATCCACCTCACTGAGATAAAGCCTTGTATTGTAGCATGTTAACTCATCCACCTCACTGAGATAAAGCCTTGTATTGTAGGATGTTAACTCATCCACCTCACGGCGATAAAGCCTTGTATTGTAGAATGTTAACTCATCCATCTCTCTGAGATAAAGCCTTGTATTGTAGAATGTTAACTCATCCACCTCACTGAGATAAAGCCTTGTATTGTAGAATGTTAACTCATCCACCTCTCTGAAATAAAGCCTTGTATTGTAGAATGTTAACTCATCCACCTCACGGCGATAAAGCCTTGTATTGTAGCATGTTAACTCATCCACCTCACTGAGATAAAGCCTTGTATTGTAGAATGTTAACTCATCCACCTCACTGAGATAAAGCCTTGTATTGTAGAACGTTAACTCATCCACCTCACTGAGATAAAGCCTTGTATTGTAGAATTTTAACTCTTCCACCTCTCTGAGATAATGCCTTGTATTGTAGAATGTTAACTCATCCACCTCACTGAGATAAAGTATTGTATTGTAGAATGTTAACTCATCCACCTCACTGAGATAAAGCCTTGTATTGTAGAATGTTAACTCATCCATCTCACTGAGATAAAGCCTTGTATTGTAGAATGTTAACTCATCCACCTCACGGAGATAAAGCCTTGTATTGTAGAATGTTAACTCATCCACCTCATGAGATAAAGCCTTGTATTGTAGAATGTTAACTCATCCACCTCACTGAGATAAAGCCTTGTATTGTAGAATGTTAACTCATCCACCTCTCTGAGATAAAGCCTTGTATTGTAGAATGTTAACTCATCCACCTCACGGCGATAAAGCCTTGTATTGTAGCATGTTAACTCATCCATCTCACTGAGATAAAGCCTTGTATTGTAGAATGTTAACTCATCCACCTCACTGAGATAAAGCCTTGTATTGTAGAATGTTAACTCATCCACCTCACTGAGATAAAGCCTTGTATTGTAGAATGTTAACTCACCCACCTCTCTGAGATAAAGCCTTGTATTGTAGAATGTTAACTCATCCACCTCATGAGATAAAGCCTTGTATTGTAGAATGTTAACTCATCCACCTCACTGAGATAAAGCCTTGTATTGTAGAATGTTAACTCATCCACCTCACTGAGATAAAGCCTTGTATTGTAGAATGTTAACTCACCCACCTCTCTGAGATAAAGCCTTGTATTGTAGCATGTTAACTCATCCATCTCACTGAGATAAAGCCTTGTATTGTAGAATGTTAACTCATCCACCTCTCTGAAATAAAGTATTGTATTGTAGAATGTTAACTCATCCACCTCACGGCGATAAAGCCTTGTATTGTAGCATGTTAACTCATCCACCTCACTGAGATAAAGCCGTGTATTGTAGAATGTTAACTCATCCACCTCACTGAGATAAAGCCTTGTATTGTAGAATGTTAACTCATCCACCTCACTGAGATAAAGCCTTGTATTGTAGAATGTTAACTCATCCATCTCACTGAGATAAAGCCTTGTATTGTAGAATGTTAACTCATCCACCTCTCTGAGATAAAGCCTTGTATTGTAGAATGTTTTACTGCAAAGGGAATGTAATCTGAGGACCCTTAACCTGCTGCTGTCTATTCTTTCCTGGTTTTAATACATAACCTGCGGTGTATTCTTCCCTGGTTTTAATACATAACCTGCTGTCTATTCTTCCCTGGTTTTAATACATAACCTGCTGTCTATTCTTCCCTGGTTTTAATACATAACCTGCTGTCTATTCTTCCCTGGTCTTAATACATAACCTGCTGTCTATTCTTCCCTGGTTTTAATACATAACCTGCTGTCTATTCTTGCCTGGTTTTAATACATAACCTGCTGTCTATTCTTCCCTGGTTTTAATACATAACCTGCTGTCTATTCTTCCCTGGTCTTACTGCGTATTAAGATAATGGTGTTCAAGGTCACAGTCCTCTATGTCATGGAAGGTAGCGGGGTAATTGATCTGGGGAAACATCTCTATTGTCTCTCTGTGCTGCTGGTATGATGTTACATCTAGATCCTACATGTTGATCTGAGCAGCTCAGAAGGGGTTAAATTTAGGAAAATGTCATGGTAAACATTTAGTCCTCTCTACTTCCTGACTCAACTGTACGGGCCTACATGGATAACACGTCCTGCCAATGTCCTATTGTTGAGTTCCCAATGTTCAGGGTCTGTCGTTGAGTTCCCAGTGTTCAGGGTCTGTCGTTGAGTTCACAGTGTTTAGGGTCTGTTGTTGAGGGTCTGTCGTTGAGTTCCCAGTGTTCAGGGTCTGTCGTTGAGTTCCCAGTTTTCAGGGTCTGTCGTTGAGTTCCCAGTGTTCAGGGTCTGTCGTTGAGTTCCCAGTGTTCAGGGTCTGTCGTTGAGTTCACAGTGTTTAGGGTCTGTCGTTGAGTTCCCAGTGTTCAGGGTCTGTCGTTGAGTTCCCAGTGTTTAGGGTCTGTTGTTGAGTTCACAGTGTTTAGGGTCTGTCGTTGAGTTCCCAGTGTTCAGGGTCTGTTGTTGAGTTCCCAGTGTTTAGGGTCTGTCGTTGAGTTCCCAGTGTTCAGGGTCTGTCGTTGAGTTCCCAGTGTTTAGGGTCTGTCGTTGAGTTCACAGTGTTTAGGGTCAGTGTTTAGGGTCTGTCATTGAGTTCCCAGTGTTTAGGGTCTGTCGTTGAGTTCCCAGTGTTTAGGGTCTGTCGTTGAGTTCCCAGTGTTTAGGGTCTGTCGTTGAGTTCACAGTGTTTAGGGTCTGTCATTGAGTTCACAGCGTTTAGGGTCTGTCGTTGAGTTCCCAGTGTTCAGGGTCTGTCATTGAGTTCACAGTGTTTAGGGTCTGTCGTTGAGTTCCCAGTGTTTAGGGTCTGTCGTTGAGTTCCCAGTGTTTAGGGTCTGTCGTTGAGTTCACAGTGTTCAGGGTCTGTCGTTGAGTTCACAGTGTTTAGGGTCTGTTGTTGAGGGTCTGTCGTTGAGTTCCCAGTGTTCAGGGTCTGTCGTTGAGTTCCCAGTGTTCAGGGTCTGTCGTTGATTTCACAGTGTTTAGGGTCTGTTGTTGAGGGTCTGTTGTTGAGTTCCCAGTGTTCAGGGTCTGTCGTTGAGTTCCCAGTGTTTAGGGTCTGTTGTTGAGTTCACAGTGTTTAGGGTCTGTCGTTGAGTTCACAGTGTTCAGGGTCTGTCGTTGAGTTCACAGTGTTCAGGGTCTGTCGTTGAGTTCCCTGATCATGATGTTACCTCAGTTGATGGATCTGATCATGATGTTACCTCTGTTGATGGATCTGATCATGATGTTACCTCTGTTGATGGATCTGATCATGATGTTACCTCTGTTGATGGATCATGATGTTACCTCTGTTGATGGATCATGATGTTACCTCTGTTGATGGATCTGATCATGATGTTACCTCTGTTGATGGATCATGATGTTACCTCTGTTGATGGATCTGATCATGATGTTTCCTCTGTTGATGGATCATGATGTTACCTCTGTTGATGGATCATGATGTTACCTCTGTTGATGGATCATGATGTTACCTCTGTTGATGGATCTGATCATGATGTTACCTCTGTTGATGGATCATGATGTTTCCTCTGTTGATGGATCTGATCATGATGTTACCTCTGTTGATGGATCATGATGTTTCCTCTGTTGATGGATCATGATGTTTCCTCTGTTGATGGATCATGATGTTTCCTCTGTTGATGGATCATGATGTTTCCTCTGTTGATGGATCATGATGTTACCTCTGTTGATGGATCATGATGTTACCTCTGTTGATGGATCATGATGTTACCTCTGTTGATGGATCTGATCATGATGTTACCTCTGTTGATGGATCATGATGTTTCCTCTGTTGATGGATCTGATCATGATGTTACCTCTGTTGATGGATCATGATGTTACCTCTGTTGATGGATCTGATCATGATGTTTCCTCTGTTGATGGATCATGATGTTACCTCTGTTGATGGATCATGATGTTACCTCTGTTGATGGATCATGATGTTACCTCTGTTGATGGATCTGATCATGATGTTACCTCTGTTGATGGATCATGATGTTTCCTCTGTTGATGGATCTGATCATGATGTTACCTCTGTTGATGGATCATGATGTTTCCTCTGTTGATGGATCATGATGTTTCCTCTGTTGATGGATCATGATGTTTCCTCTGTTGATGGATCATGATGTTTCCTCTGTTGATGGATCATGATGTTACCTCTGTTGATGGATCATGATGCTACCTCTGTTGATGGATCATGATGCTACCTCTGTTGATGGATCTGATCATGATGTTACCTCTGTTGATGGATCATGATGCTACCTCTGTTGATGGATCATGATGCTACCTCTGTTGATGGATCATGATGTTTCCTCTGTTGATGGATCTGATCATGATGTTACCTCTGTTGATGGATCATGATGCTACCTCTGTTGATGGATCATGATGCTACCTCTGTTGATGGATCATGATGTTTCCTCAGTTGTGTTTCCTGTTGTCCTTTTCATTCCTTTTTTTGGAGGCTTTAAGAGTTCTTTAAACATGAATGGAGGCAAGAGATGTGACAAGGAGGGCTGTAGTGTTTGAATTTAGTAGGCTTAAACTTTTAAATATCTGTTCTTACATTAGACCCACAGTGATAGTGGTAATGAGGTAGTGCATGGAGTGGGAGGTGCAGGAACGTCTTTAGTCATGGTTCCAATGTAAGTACAGCAAATCTGTTCTAATCAGGCCTCCATCTTAAAAGTCAAATCTACCTCAGAGGTGGAGAAGGTGCGGGTGTTAGTGGTTCTGTCAGAAATAGGTGGGGGGGGGGTCTTTTTGTGTTTGTTAATGTCTATGCTCCCAGTAGAGGGGTTGACCGGGTGTAGCGTTTTGAGAAGCTTAGACAGGAGCTGCTGTAGTACGACAGAGAGAGAGCTGTATAGTAATGGAGGAGGGGACAGGAACTGTAAAACAGATTACACACCAGATCGAACCTGGAAAGAAGCTAATCTTAACCTTAAGAAGCTGGTCTTAACCAGTCTGTTGAAACAGCATGAACTAGTGGATGTGTGGAGGGACAGAAATCAGGGAGAGAGGAGCTATACATGGATGAAGGTAGTGGAGGGGAGGAGCCATACATGGATGAAGGTAGTGGAGGGGAGGAGCCATACATGGATGAAGGTAGGGGAGGGGAGGAGCCATACATGGATGAAGGTAGTGGAGGGGAGGAGCCACACATGGATGAAGGTAGTGGAGGGGAGGAGCCTCCCACAGTGGACTGTATTAACTTAGGGTTCTGTCTGGCCAGGGAAGACACAGTGGACTGTAACAACTGGGTCACAGAGGCCTGTTTCTGTAGTAGTGGAACAACTGGGTCACAGAGGCCTGTTTCTGTAGTGGAACAACTGGGTCACAGAGGCCTGTTTCTGTAGTAGTGGAACAACTGGGTCACAGAGGCCTGTTTCTGTAGTAGTGGAACAACTGGGTCACAGAGGCCTGTTTCTGTAGTAGTGGAACAACTGGGTCACAGAGGCCTGTTTCTGTAGTGGTGGAACAACTGGGTCACAGAGGCCTGTTTCTGTAGTAGTGGAACAACTGGGTCACAGAGGCCTGTTTCTGTAGTAGTGGAACAACTGGGTCACAGAGGCCTGTTTCTGTAGTAGTGGAACAACTGGATCACAGAGGCCTGTTTCTGTAGTAGTGGAACAACTGGGTCACAGAGGCCTGTTTCTGTAGTAGTGGAATAACTGGGTCACAGAGGCCTGTTTCTGTAGTAGTTGAACAACCACAGAGGCCTGTTTCTGTAATAGTGGAACAACTGGGTCACAGAGGCCTGTTTCTGTAGTAGTGGAACAACTGGATCACAGAGGCCTGTTTCTGTAATAGTGGAACAACTGGGTCACAGAGGCCTGTTTCTGTAGTAGTGGAACAACTGGATCACAGAGGCCTGTTTCTGTAGTAGTGGAACAACTGGGTCACAGAGGCTTGTTTCTGTAATAGTGGAACAACTGGATCACAGAGGCCTGTTTCTGTAGTAGTGGAACAACTGGATCACAGAGGCCTGTTTCTGTAGTAGTGGAACAACCACAGAGGCCTGTTTCTGTAATAGTGGAACAACTGGGTCACAGAGGCCTGTTTCTGTAATAGTGGAACAACTGGATCACAGAGGCCTGTTTCTGTAGTAGTGGAACAACCACAGAGGCCTGTTTCTGTAATAGTGGAACAACTGGGTCACAGAGGCCTGTTTCTGTAATAGTGGAACAACTGGATCACAGAGGCCTGTTTCTGTAGTAGTGGAACAACTGGATCACAGAGGCCTGTTTCTGTAGTAGTGGAACAACTGGGTCACAGAGGCTTGTTTCTGTAATAGTGGAACAACTGGATCACAGAGGCCTGTTTCTGTAGTAGTGGACCAACCACAGAGGCCTGTTTCTGTAATAGTGGAACAACTGGGTCACAGAGGCCTGTTTCTGTAATAGTGGAACAACTGGATCACAGAGGCCTGTTTCTGTAATAGTGGAACAACTGGGTCACAGAGGCCTGTTTTTGTAGTAGTGGAACAACTGGATCACAGAGGCCTGTTTCTGTAATAGTGGAACAACTGGGTCACAGAGGCCTGTTTCTGTAGTAGTGGAACAACTGGATCACAGAGGCCTGTTTCTGTAGTAGTGGAACAACTGGGTCACAGAGGCTTGTTTCTGTAATAGTGGAACAACTGGATCACAGAGGCCTGTTTCTGTAGTAGTGGAACAACTGGATCACAGAGGCCTGTTTCTGTAGTAGTGGAACAACCACAGAGGCCTGTTTCTGTAATAGTGGAACAACTGGGTCACAGAGGCCTGTTTCTGTAATAGTGGAACAACTGGGTCACAGAGGCCTGTTTCTGTAATAGTGGAACAACTGGATCACAGAGGCCTGTTTCTGTAGTAGTGGAACAACTGGGTCACAGAGGCCTGTTTCTGTAGTCGTGGAACAACTGGATCACAGAGGCCTGTTTCTGTAGTAGTGGAACAACTGGGTCACAGAGGCCTGTTTCTGTAGTAGTGGAACAACTGGATCACAGAGGCCTGTTTCTGTAGTAGTGGAACAACTGGGTCACAGATGCCTGTTTCTGTAATAGTGGAACAACTGGGTCACAGAGGCCTGTTTCTGTAGTCGTGGAACAACTGGGTCACAGAGGCCTGTTTCTGTAGTAGTGGAACAACTGGGTCACAGAGGCCTGTTTCTGTAGTCGTGGAACAACTGGGTCACAGAGGCCTGTTTCTGTAGTAGTGGAACAACTGGATCACAGAGGCCTGTTTCTGTAGTAGTGGAACAACTGGGTCACAGAGGCCTGTTTCTGTAATAGTGGAACAACTGGGTCACAGAGGCCTGTTTCTGTAGTTGAACAACTGGGTCACAGAGGCATGTTTCTGTAGTTGAACAACTGGGTCACAGAGGCCTGTTTCTGTAGTAGTGGAACAACTGGGTCACAGAGGCCTGTTTCTGTAATAGTGGAACAACTGGGTCACAGAGGCCTGTTTCTGTAGTAGTGGAACAACTGGGTCACAGAGGCCTGTTTCTGTAGTAGTGGAACAACTGGGTCACAGATGCCTGTTTCTGTAGTAGTGGAACAACTGGGTCACAGAGGCCTGTTTCTGTAGTCGTGGAACAACTGGGTCACAGAGGCCTGTTTCTGTAGTAGTGGAACAACTGGGTCACAGAGGCCTGTTTCTGTAGTCGTGGAACAACTGGGTCACAGAGGCCTGTTTCTGTAGTAGTGGAACAACTGGATCACAGAGGCCTGTTTCTGTAGTAGTGGAACAACTGGGTCACAGAGGCCTGTTTCTGTAATAGTGGAACAACTGGGTCACAGAGGCCTGTTTCTGTAATAGTGGAACAACCACAGAGGCCTGTTTCTGTAATAGTGGAACAACTGGGTCACATAGGCCTGTTTCTGTAATAGTGGAACAACTGGGTCACAGAGGCCTGTTTCTGTAGTAGTGGAACAACTGGGTCACAGAGGCCTGTTTCTGTAGTAGTGAAACAACTGGGTCACAGAGGCCTGTTTCTGTAGTTGAACAACTGGGTCACAGAGGCCTGTTTCTGTAGTAGTGGAACAACTGGGTCACAGAGGCCTGTTTCTGTAGTCGTGGAACAACTGGGTCACAGAGGCCTGTTTCTGTAGTAGTGGAACAACTGGATCACAGAGGCCTGTTTCTGTAGTAGTGGAACAACTGGATCACAGAGGCCTGTTTCTGTAGTAGTGGAACAACCACAGAGGCCTGTTTCTGTAATAGTGGAACAACTGGGTCACAGAGGCCTGTTTCTGTAATAGTGGAACAACTGGGTCACAGAGGCCTGTTTCTGTAGTTGAACAACTGGGTCACAGAGGCATGTTTCTGTAGTTGAACAACTGGATCACAGAGGCCTGTTTCTGTAGTAGTGGAACAACTGGATCACAGAGGCCTGTTTCTGTAGTAGTGGAACAACCACAGAGGCCTGTTTCTGTAATAGTGGAACAACTGGGTCACAGAGGCCTGTTTCTGTAATAGTGGAACAACTGGGTCACAGAGGCCTGTTTCTGTAGTGGAACAACTGGGTCACAGAGGCCTGTTTCTGTAGTAGTGGAACAACTGGGTCACAGAGGCCTGTTTCTGTAGTAGTGGAACAACTGGGTCACAGAGGCCTGTTTCTGTAGTAGTGGAACAACTGGGTCACAGAGGCCTGTTTCTGTAGTGGTGGAACAACTGGGTCACAGAGGCCTGTTTCTGTAGTAGTGGAACAACTGGGTCACAGAGGCCTGTTTCTGTAGTAGTGGAACAACTGGGTCACAGAGGCCTGTTTCTGTAGTAGTGGAACAACTGGATCACAGAGGCCTGTTTCTGTAGTAGTGGAACAACTGGGTCACAGAGGCCTGTTTCTGTAGTAGTGGAATAACTGGGTCACAGAGGCCTGTTTCTGTAGTAGTTGAACAACCACAGAGGCCTGTTTCTGTAATAGTGGAACAACTGGGTCACAGAGGCCTGTTTCTGTAGTAGTGGAACAACTGGATCACAGAGGCCTGTTTCTGTAATAGTGGAACAACTGGGTCACAGAGGCCTGTTTCTGTAGTAGTGGAACAACTGGATCACAGAGGCCTGTTTCTGTAGTAGTGGAACAACTGGGTCACAGAGGCTTGTTTCTGTAATAGTGGAACAACTGGATCACAGAGGCCTGTTTCTGTAGTAGTGGAACAACTGGATCACAGAGGCCTGTTTCTGTAGTAGTGGAACAACCACAGAGGCCTGTTTCTGTAATAGTGGAACAACTGGGTCACAGAGGCCTGTTTCTGTAATAGTGGAACAACTGGATCACAGAGGCCTGTTTCTGTAGTAGTGGAACAACCACAGAGGCCTGTTTCTGTAATAGTGGAACAACTGGGTCACAGAGGCCTGTTTCTGTAATAGTGGAACAACTGGATCACAGAGGCCTGTTTCTGTAGTAGTGGAACAACTGGATCACAGAGGCCTGTTTCTGTAGTAGTGGAACAACTGGGTCACAGAGGCTTGTTTCTGTAATAGTGGAACAACTGGATCACAGAGGCCTGTTTCTGTAGTAGTGGACCAACCACAGAGGCCTGTTTCTGTAATAGTGGAACAACTGGGTCACAGAGGCCTGTTTCTGTAATAGTGGAACAACTGGATCACAGAGGCCTGTTTCTGTAATAGTGGAACAACTGGGTCACAGAGGCCTGTTTTTGTAGTAGTGGAACAACTGGATCACAGAGGCCTGTTTCTGTAATAGTGGAACAACTGGGTCACAGAGGCCTGTTTCTGTAGTAGTGGAACAACTGGATCACAGAGGCCTGTTTCTGTAGTAGTGGAACAACTGGGTCACAGAGGCTTGTTTCTGTAATAGTGGAACAACTGGATCACAGAGGCCTGTTTCTGTAGTAGTGGAACAACTGGATCACAGAGGCCTGTTTCTGTAGTAGTGGAACAACCACAGAGGCCTGTTTCTGTAATAGTGGAACAACTGGGTCACAGAGGCCTGTTTCTGTAATAGTGGAACAACTGGGTCACAGAGGCCTGTTTCTGTAATAGTGGAACAACTGGATCACAGAGGCCTGTTTCTGTAGTAGTGGAACAACTGGGTCACAGAGGCCTGTTTCTGTAGTCGTGGAACAACTGGATCACAGAGGCCTGTTTCTGTAGTAGTGGAACAACTGGGTCACAGAGGCCTGTTTCTGTAGTAGTGGAACAACTGGATCACAGAGGCCTGTTTCTGTAGTAGTGGAACAACTGGGTCACAGATGCCTGTTTCTGTAATAGTGGAACAACTGGGTCACAGAGGCCTGTTTCTGTAGTCGTGGAACAACTGGGTCACAGAGGCCTGTTTCTGTAGTAGTGGAACAACTGGGTCACAGAGGCCTGTTTCTGTAGTCGTGGAACAACTGGGTCACAGAGGCCTGTTTCTGTAGTAGTGGAACAACTGGATCACAGAGGCCTGTTTCTGTAGTAGTGGAACAACTGGGTCACAGAGGCCTGTTTCTGTAATAGTGGAACAACTGGGTCACAGAGGCCTGTTTCTGTAGTTGAACAACTGGGTCACAGAGGCATGTTTCTGTAGTTGAACAACTGGGTCACAGAGGCCTGTTTCTGTAGTAGTGGAACAACTGGGTCACAGAGGCCTGTTTCTGTAATAGTGGAACAACTGGGTCACAGAGGCCTGTTTCTGTAGTAGTGGAACAACTGGGTCACAGAGGCCTGTTTCTGTAGTAGTGGAACAACTGGGTCACAGATGCCTGTTTCTGTAGTAGTGGAACAACTGGGTCACAGAGGCCTGTTTCTGTAGTCGTGGAACAACTGGGTCACAGAGGCCTGTTTCTGTAGTAGTGGAACAACTGGGTCACAGAGGCCTGTTTCTGTAGTCGTGGAACAACTGGGTCACAGAGGCCTGTTTCTGTAGTAGTGGAACAACTGGATCACAGAGGCCTGTTTCTGTAGTAGTGGAACAACTGGGTCACAGAGGCCTGTTTCTGTAATAGTGGAACAACTGGGTCACAGAGGCCTGTTTCTGTAATAGTGGAACAACCACAGAGGCCTGTTTCTGTAATAGTGGAACAACTGGGTCACATAGGCCTGTTTCTGTAATAGTGGAACAACTGGGTCACAGAGGCCTGTTTCTGTAGTAGTGGAACAACTGGGTCACAGAGGCCTGTTTCTGTAGTAGTGAAACAACTGGGTCACAGAGGCCTGTTTCTGTAGTTGAACAACTGGGTCACAGAGGCCTGTTTCTGTAGTAGTGGAACAACTGGGTCACAGAGGCCTGTTTCTGTAGTCGTGGAACAACTGGGTCACAGAGGCCTGTTTCTGTAGTAGTGGAACAACTGGATCACAGAGGCCTGTTTCTGTAGTAGTGGAACAACTGGATCACAGAGGCCTGTTTCTGTAGTAGTGGAACAACCACAGAGGCCTGTTTCTGTAATAGTGGAACAACTGGGTCACAGAGGCCTGTTTCTGTAATAGTGGAACAACTGGGTCACAGAGGCCTGTTTCTGTAGTTGAACAACTGGGTCACAGAGGCATGTTTCTGTAGTTGAACAACTGGATCACAGAGGCCTGTTTCTGTAGTAGTGGAACAACTGGATCACAGAGGCCTGTTTCTGTAGTAGTGGAACAACCACAGAGGCCTGTTTCTGTAATAGTGGAACAACTGGGTCACAGAGGCCTGTTTCTGTAATAGTGGAACAACTGGGTCACAGAGGCCTGTTTCTGTAGTAGTGGAACAACTGGGTCACAGAGGCCTGTTTCTGTAGTAGTGGAACAACTGGATCACAGAGGCCTGTTTCTGTAGTAGTGGAACAACTGGGTCACAGAGGCCTGTTTCTGTAATAGTGAAACAACTGGGTCACAGAGGCCTGTTTCTGTAGTTGAACAACTGGGTCACAGAGGCCTGTTTCTGTAGTAGTGGAACAACTGGGTCACAGAGGCCTGTTTCTGTAGTCGTGGAACTACTGGGTCACAGAGGCCTGTTTCTGTAGTAGTGGAACAACTGGATCACAGAGGCCTGTTTCTGTAGTAGTGGAACAACTGGATCACAGAGGCCTGTTTCTGTAGTAGTGGAACAACCACAGAGGCCTGTTTCTGTAATAGTGGAACAACTGGGTCACAGAGGCCTGTTTCTGTAATAGTGGAACAACTGGGTCACAGAGGCCTGTTTCTGTAGTAGTGGAACAACTGGGTCACAGAGGCCTGTTTCTGTAGTAGTGGAACAACTGGGTCACAGATGCCTGTTTCTGTAGTAGTGGAACAACCACAGAGGCCTGTTTCTGTAATAGTGGAACAACTGGGTCACAGAGGCCTGTTTCTGTAGTTGAACAACTGGGTCACAGAGGCCTGTTTCTGTAATAGTGGAACAACTGGATCACAGAGGCCTGTTTCTGTAGTAGTGGAACAACTGGGTCACAGAGGCCTGTTTCTGTAATAGTGGAACAACTGGGTCACAGAGGCCTGTTTCTGTAGTTGAACAACTGGGTCACAGAGGCATGTTTCTGTAGTTGAACAACTGGATCACAGAGGCCTGTTTCTGTAGTAGTGGAACAACTGGGTCACAGAGGCTTGTTTCTGTAATAGTGGAACAACTGGATCACAGAGGCCTGTTTCTGTAGTAGTGGAACAACTGGATCACAGAGGCCTGTTTCTGTAGTAGTGGAACAACCACAGAGGCCTGTTTCTGTAATAGTGGAACAACTGGGTCACATAGGCCTGTTTCTGTAATAGTGGAACAACTGGGTCACAGAGGCCTGTTTCTGTAGTAGTGGAACAACTGGGTCACAGAGGCCTGTTTCTGTAGTAGTGGAACAACTGGATCACAGAGGCCTGTTTCTGTAGTAGTGGAACAACTGGGTCACAGAGGCCTGTTTCTGTAATAGTGAAACAACTGGGTCACAGAGGCCTGTTTCTGTAGTTGAACAACTGGGTCACAGAGGCCTGTTTCTGTAGTAGTGGAACAACTGGGTCACAGAGGCCTGTTTCTGTAGTCGTGGAACAACTGGGTCACAGAGGCCTGTTTCTGTAGTAGTGGAACAACTGGATCACAGAGGCCTGTTTCTGTAGTAGTGGAACAACTGGATCACAGAGGCCTGTTTCTGTAGTAGTGGAACAACCACAGAGGCCTGTTTCTGTAATAGTGGAACAACTGGGTCACAGAGGCCTGTTTCTGTAATAGTGGAACAACTGGGTCACAGAGGCCTGTTTCTGTAGTAGTGGAACAACTGGGTCACAGAGGCCTGTTTCTGTAGTAGTGGAACAACTGGGTCACAGATGCCTGTTTCTGTAGTAGTGGAACAACTGGGTCACAGAGGCCTGTTTCTGTAGTCGTGGAACAACTGGGTCACAGAGGCCTGTTTCTGTAGTAGTGGAACAACTGGGTCACAGAGGCCTGTTTCTGTAATAGTGGAACAACTGGGTCACAGAGGCCTGTTTCTGTAGTTGAACAACTGGGTCACAGAGGCATGTTTCTGTAGTTGAACAACTGGATCACAGAGGCCTGTTTCTGTAGTAGTGGAACAACTGGGTCACAGAGGCTTGTTTTTGTAATAGTGGAACAACTGGATCACAGAGGCCTGTTTCTGTAGTAGTGGAACAACTGGATCACAGAGGCCTGTTTCTGTAGTAGTGGAACAACCACAGAGGCCTGTTTCTGTAATAGTGGAACAACTGGGTCACAGAGGCCTGTTTCTGTAATAGTGGAACAACTGGGTCACAGAGGCCTGTTTCTGTAGTAGTGGAACAACTGGGTCACAGAGGCCTGTTTCTGTAGTAGTGGAACAACTGGATCACAGAGGCCTGTTTCTGTAGTAGTGGAACAACTGGGTCACAGAGGCCTGTTTCTGTAATAGTGAAACAACTGGGTCACAGAGGCCTGTTTCTGTAGTTGAACAACTGGGTCACAGAGGCCTGTTTCTGTAGTAGTGGAACAACTGGGTCACAGAGGCCTGTTTCTGTAGTCGTGGAACAACTGGGTCACAGAGGCCTGTTTCTGTAGTAGTGGAACAACTGGATCACAGAGGCCTGTTTCTGTAGTAGTGGAACAACTGGATCACAGAGGCCTGTTTCTGTAGTAGTGGAACAACCACAGAGGCCTGTTTCTGTAATAGTGGAACAACTGGGTCACAGAGGCCTGTTTCTGTAATAGTGGAACAACTGGGTCACAGAGGCCTGTTTCTGTAGTAGTGGAACAACTGGGTCACAGAGGCCTGTTTCTGTAGTAGTGGAACAACTGGGTCACAGATGCCTGTTTCTGTAGTAGTGGAACAACTGGGTCACAGAGGCCTGTTTCTGTAGTCGTGGAACAACTGGGTCACAGAGGCCTGTTTCTGTAGTAGTGGAACAACTGGATCACAGAGGCCTGTTTCTGTAGTAGTGGAACAACTGGGTCACAGAGGCCTGTTTCTGTAATAGTGGAACAACTGGGTCACAGAGGCCTGTTTCTGTAGTAGTGGAACAACTGGGTCACAGAGGCCTGTTTCTGTAGTCGTGGAACAACTGGGTCACAGAGGCCTGTTTCTGTAGTAGTGGAACAACTGGATCACAGAGGCCTGTTTCTGTAGTAGTGGAACAACTGGGTCACAGAGGCCTGTTTCTGTAATAGTGGAACAACTGGGTCACATAGGCATGTTTCTGTAGTTGAACAACTGGGTCACAGAGGCCTGTTTCTGTAGTAGTGGAACAACTGGGTCACAGAGGCCTGTTTCTGTAGTAGTATTGGAACAACTGGATCACAGAGGCCTGTTTCTGTAGTAGTGGAACAACTGGGTCACAGAGGCCTGTTTCTGTAGTTGAACAACTGGGTCACAGAGGCCCGTTTCTGTAGTAGTGGAACAACTGGGTCACAGAGGCCTGTTTCTGTAGTTGAACAACTGGGTCACAGAGGCCTGTTTCTGTAGTAGTGGAACAACTGGGTCACAGATGCCTGTTTCTGTAGTAGTGGAACAACTGGGTCACAGAGGCCTGTTTCTGTAGTAGTGGAACAACTGGGTTACAGAGGCCTGTTTCTGTAGTAGTGGAACAACTGGGTCACAGATGCCTGTTTCTGTAGTTGAACAACTGGGTCACAGAGGCCTGTTTCTGTAGTAGTGGAACAACTGGGTCACAGAGGCCTGTTTCTGTAGTAGTGTAACAACTGGGTCACAGAGGCCTGTTTCTGTAGTAGTGGAACAACTGGGTCACAGAGGCCTGTTTCTGTAATAGTGGAACAACTGGGTCACAGAGGCCTGTTTCTGTAGTAGTGGAACAACTGGGTCACAGGGGCCTGTTTCTGTAGTAGTGGAACAACTGGGTCACAGAGGCCTGTTTCTGTAGTAGTTGAACAACTGGGTCACAGAGGCCTGTTTCGGTAGTTGAACAACTGGATCACAGAGGCCTGTTTCTGTAGTAGTGGAACAACTGGGTCACAGAGGCCTGTTTCTGTAGTAGTTGAACAACTGGGTCACAGAGGCCTGTTTCTGTAGTAGTGGAACAACTGGGTCACAGAGGCCTGTTTCTGTAGTAGTGGAACAACTGGGTCACAGAGGCCTGTTTCTGTAGTAGTGGAACAACTGGGTCACAGATGCCTGTTTCTGTATTAGTGGAACAACTGGGTCACAGAGGCCTGTTTCTGTAGTAGTGGAACAACTGGGTCACAGAGGCCTGTTTCTGTAGTAGTGGAACAACTGGGTCACAGAGGCCTGTTTCTGTAGTTGAACAACTGGGTCACAGAGGCCTGTTTCTGTAGTAGTGGAACAACTGGGTCACAGAGGCCTGTTTCTGTAGTAGTGGAACATGTTTGACTGTTCTAAATGAATTAGAAAAATAAAATGAGCAGAATAATTCTCACAGGCAGAAGAATAGTTGATAAAGGTTACTGTGAGCGCACGGCATACTCTTGCAATCGTTCAGCTCTAAACTGAAGAAACCAAAATCTAATTTCAGCAAAATAATAGATTTCCTCCCTCAGCCTTTCAATCTCAGACAATGGTCTTCCAGAACAGAGAGCCTCATGGTCTGCCAGAACAGAGAGCCTATTGGTCTGCTGAACAAATGTACATCCCACATGGCACCTTATAGTGCACTAGTTTTGACCAGAGCCCTATTGGTAGTAGTGCACTACATAAGGATTAGGGTGCCATTTGGGATGCAAAACGAAACAATGTGTATAAGTCGACTTCTGTCTGTCACAGAAAGAGGAGAGGGGCAGGTTGACCAGGTTCTGAGACAGAGGAGGGAGGGAGGGAGGAGTAGAGTTCTATATGGGTCATTCTACAGTAGTAGTGCCCCCAGGACACTCCTTACTCCTCCTCCTAGCTTCAGGACACTCCTCACTGCTCCTGCCCTCAGGACACTCCCCCTGCCTCCTCCTGCCCCCAGGACACTCCTCACTCCTCCTCTTGCCCTCAGGACACTCCTCACTCCTCCTCTTGCCCTCAGGACACTCCTCACTCGTCCTCTTGCCCTCAGGGCACCCATCACTCCTCACTCCTCCTCCTGTCCTCCAGACACTCCTCACTCCTCATCCTGCCCTCAGGATACTCCTCACTCCTCCTCCTGCCCTCAGGACACTCCTCACTCCTCCTCCTGCCCTCAGGACACTCCTCACTCCTCCTCCTGCCCTCAGGACACTCCTCACTCCTCCTCCTGCCCTCAGGACACTCCTCACTCCTCCTCCTGCCCTCAGGACACTCCTCCTCCTGCCCTCAGGACACTCCTCACTCCTCCTCCTGCCCTCAGGACACTCCTCCTGCCCTCAGGACACTCCTCACTCCTCCTCCTGCCCTCAGGACACTCCTCACTCCTCCTCCTGCCCTCAGGACACTCCTCACTCCTCCTCCTGCCCTCAGGACACTCCTCCTCCTGCCCTCAGGACACTCCTCACTCCTCCTCCTGCCCTCAGGACACTCCTCCTGCCCTCAGGACACTCCTCACTCCTCCTCCTGCCCTCAGGACACTCTTCACTCCTCCTCCTGCCCTCAGGATACTCTTCACTTCTCCTCCTGCCCTCAGGACACTCCTCCTCCTGCCCTCAGAACACTCCTCCTCCTGTCCTCATGACACTCCTCCTGCCTCCTCCTGCCCTCAGGACACTCGTCCTGCTTCCTCCTGCCTTCTGGACACTCCTCCTGCCCCCAGGACACTCATCCTGCCTCCTCCTGCCCTCGGGACACTCCTCACTCCTTCCCCTGCCATCAGGAATCTCCTCGCTCCTCCTCCTGCCCTCAGGACACTCCTCTGCTCGTCCTGCGTCCCTAGAGAGGGACAGATAGCCATACTGAGACACACCAGGACCTGGCACTGACTTTGTGTACAGAGTCGTGCACAGAGAGAGAGAGAGCAAATACCACTTATTACACTGTCTGAGTTTACAGAGCTCTTTATAAGCAAGACATGGGGCACAGAAAATAGAGGTAGTCAATGTCTTGAAACTGAGTTTACAGAGCAGCACGGCCAACGGACCATATTACTGATCCTACAGCTTTAACAAGAGGAGAGGGAGAGGGAGAGGGAGAGGGAGAGGGAGAGGAGAGGGAGAGGAGAGGAGAGGAGAGGAGAGGAGAGGAGAGGAGAGGAGAGGAGAGGAGAGGAGAGGAGAGGAGAGGAGAGGAGAGGAGAGGAGAGGAGAGGAGAGGAGAGGAGAGGAGAGGAGAGGAGAGGAGAGGGGAGAGGAGGAGAGGAGAGGAGAGGAGAGGAGAGGAGAGGAGAGGAGAGGAGAGGAGAGGAGAGGAGAGGAGAGGAGAGGAGAGGAGAGGAGAGGAGAGGAGAGGAGAGGAGAGGAGAGGAGAGGAGAGGAGAGGAGAGGAGAGGAGAGGAGAGGAGAGGAGAATCTCTCTGACAGGGATTAGAGTGAGAAGAACAGACAATTCAGTCAGGCAATAGACTAACTAGGGAGAATGTAGGCTGCTTTCCCAAATGGCACCCTATTCCCGTTATAGTGCACTACGTTTGATGAGGCCCCATAGCTCAAAAGTAGTGCACTATAAAGAGAATAGGGTGCCATTTGGGGCGCATAGTTAATCCTTCTTAGAGATGAAATCTATGCAGCTGTTAACTCTGGAAGCAACAGAATGAACAGAGAGAAAAGTCACAGTGTCAACCCCGTGTGGAGGAGAGGATCCAGGAAGTCCACATTGAGTTTCAAAGAGAGAAGAAGAACCGACATCTGCATATGTATTCTGGATCTGAAAGCCTCCTTTAGAGACAGTGTGTTTGGGGTTGGGGTGTACACATTCAGAAAGAAAAGGTATGATCTATTTTCCATCAAAGCCTATTTTATTTTTGTCTACCCTCACCACCTGGGGGGCTCCTGTATTGAGGATCAGCATGGTAGATGTGTTGTTGCCTACCCTCACCACCTGGGGGGCTCCTGTATTGAGGATCAGCATGGCAGACGTGTTGTTACCTACCCTCACCACCTGGGGGGCTCCTGTATTGAGGATCAGCATGGTAGACGTGTTGTTGCCTACCCTTACCACCAGGGGGGCTCCTGTATTGAGGATCAGCATGGCAGACGTGTTGTTACCTACCCTCACCACCTGGGGGCGACCCGTCAGGAAGTCCAGGATCCAGTTGCAGAGGGAGGTGTTTAGTCCCAGGGTCCTTAGCATAGTGATGAGCTTCGAGGGCACTATGGCGTTGAACGCTGAGCTGTAATCAATCAATAGCATTCTCACATATGTGTTCATTTTGTCCTGATGGGGGAAGGGCGATGTGGAGTGCAATAGACATTGCGTCATTTGTGGATCTGTTGGGTCAGTATGTGAATTGGAGTGGGTCCACTGTTTCTGGGATGATGGTGTTGATGTGAGGCATGACCAGCCTTTCAAAGCATTTCATGGCTACAGACGTGAGCGCTACGGGGCGATAGTCATTTAGACAGACTACCTTGTCATTCCTGGGCACAGGGACTATTGCTGGTAATACAGACCACGTATTGGTGATGAAGTGTTATTCCGATACATTACCTCAGGGTGACACAGAGCAGAAATATATTGAACTGAGCTTAGATTTTCATCAATCTGATTTTCATCTCTTTTTTAAATATTTGTTTTTACACCTTACCTGCACATAAAAGATGTCCTCTTGTCCCACCAAACACAGGAGTTGGCAAGACAACACAAACAGATCTGGGACCAGGCTACAAAACCCAGCTGATTTAAATTCAGAGTGAGACTAGATCACCTGACCACTGGCATAGCACACACCCCTGCCCTCCAGACAGGAAATGAACACGTAATAAGCAACAACAATTTTTTTTATTTTTAGAATGAGACAGGAAGCTCTAAAACAGTAACTATGTTCTCTCAACCTTAATGACAAAAGGTGGAACAAATTAGATTGGATATACAACCACAGTTAGCTGTGTGCGTTTCTCTGTCTCCTTCTCAGTCAGAAGACAAGGCAGCAGTGTCTCGGCTCCTCCCTGAGCTGACAGGTGCTCTGTGTACGTTGGAGCCTGACTCAGGGCCAGGAAGAGCTGCCAACTGCAACCGCACCCAAAAGACATGTCTGAGAGATAGAGAGAGAGAGAGAGAGAGGGAGAACAGAGAGAGAGAACAGAGAGAGAGAACAGAGAGAGAGAGAAACTGATAAATGAGGTTCTGAACCCTCACTGAGAGAGAGAGAGAGAGAGAGAGAGAGAGAGAGAGAGAGAGAGAGAGAGCGCACGAGAGAGAGAGAGGGAGAACAGAGAGAACAGAGAGAGAGAACAGAGAGAGAGAGAGGGAGAACAGAGAGAGAGAACAGAGAGAGAGAGAAACTGATAAATTAGGTTCTGAACCCTCACTGAGAGAGAGAGAGAGAGAGAGAGAGAGCGCACGAGAGAGAGAGAGGGAGAACAGAGAGAACAGAGAGAGAGAACAGAGAGAGAGAGAAATTGATAAATGAGGTTCTGAACCCTCACTGGGTAAACAGTCATGTCTGGTGTTATTTCCTGAGCAGCAGACATGTGACCCAAAGTGACCAATCCAAGGTGTTTTAAGAGCTGTTTGCCACCTGAATGTCTTTTGGGCGGCACGGCCCACAGTAACTTTCCCTCTGCAGCCTGGAAAGACATAACAACATTTGACAAATAAGCGAGGGCTTATAGAGAGAGAGAGAAGTTTAGTACAGTCCCCTTTGAGAACTCAGTAACCCCCTTGTCCTTTCCACTTTGTCAACTGTAATAACCACGGAGGAAATCCAAGATGTCAGAAGGGAAGGGAAAATGATACGCCAATGGTCTTGAGTCACGGACCAAGTACAACTTCCTCTCAAGAAAGTAGCCTATTTATAAAACTCAGGAGGTTAGTGATGTTACCTGAATCTCATTGGCATCACTCACAGGCTAGGAGACAGGCTAGGAGACAGGCCAAGGAGCTACTCCTGATGTTGCTGATCAAGCTACTGAAAGGCCAGGAGCTTAGATTTAGAGCCACATGGTGGGTACATGGTGGGTACATGGTGGGTACATGGTGGGTATTTGGTAGGTACATGGTGGGTACATGGTGGGTACTCTGTGGGTACACGGTGGGTACACGGTGGGTATTTGGTGAGTACATGGTGGGTACATGGTGGGTACATGGTGGGTACTTGGTGGGTACATGGTGGGTACTTGGCGGGTACATGGCGGGTACATGTTAGGTACATGGTGGGTACATTGTGGGTACTCAGTGGGTACTCAGTGGGTACATGGGGGGGGGTACATGGCGGGTACATGATTGGCACATGGTGGGTACATGATGGGTACATGATGGGTACATGGTGGGTACTTGGTGGGTACTTGGTGGGTACCTGGTGGGTACATGGTGGGTACATGGTGGGTACATGGTGGGTACCTGGTGGGTACATGGTGGGTACATGGTGGGTACATGGTGGGAACATGGTGGGTACTTGGTGGGTACATGGTGGGTACTCAGTGGGTACTTGGTGGGTACTCAGAAATGTAAGACTACCTGGTCTAAACTGGTTAACCTGGTCTAACCTGGTCTAACCTGGTCTAAACTGGTTTACCTGGTCTAAACTGGTTAACCTGGTCTAACCTGGTCTAACCTGGTCTAAACTGGTCTAAACTGGTCTAAACTGGTCTAAACTGGTCTCGGGCGTTAATCAAGACATTAAAACTGAAGACCAGGAAGGATGTATGAGGAAGCAGGATGAGAATTCTGTTTGATAACCTGAGGAGAGCGTTTCATAGATCTTTCCGGAACCGCGGGGGCTTCTGTTACTCTTCACTGCTTTCGTAACCCACCGCTTACCAGGAAGAAGTCTGTCGACAGGGCTGCTAAAATAAGGACCAGAATCCTGGGTATGTGTCACATGGTCAGGCACACCGGGGACTCTGAGGATCCTCTTACGCAGCTAACGCAGAGTGAATCAGGAAGGAGGATTGGTGAGGACTGTGTTATTATCTAACGCAGAGTGAATCAGGAAGGAGGACTGTGTTATTAACTAACACAGAGTGAATCAGGAAGGAGGACTGGGGAGGACTGTGTTATTAACTAACGCAGAGGGAATCAGGAAGGAGGACTGGGGAGGACTGTGTTATTATCTAACGCAGAGTGAATCAGGAAGGAGGACTGTGTTATTAACTAACGCAGAGGGAATCAGGAAGGAGGACTGTGTTATTAACTAATGCAGAGTGAATCAGGAAGGAGGACTGTGTTATTATCTAACTCAGAGTGAATCAGGAAGGAGGACTGTGTTATTAACTAATGCAGAGTGAATCAGGAAGGAGGACTGTGTTATTATCTAACTCAGAGTGAATCAGGAAGGAGGACTGTGTTATTATCTAACTCAGAGTGAATCAGGAAGGAGGACTGTGTTATTATCTAACTCAGAGTGAATCAGGAAGGAGGATTGGGGAGGACTGTGTTATTAACTAATGCAGAGTGAATCAGGAAGGAGGACTGTGTTATTGTAACGGCGTTCTTCGTTTGTTGAAAGAGAGTCGGACCGAAATGCAGCGTAGTGGTTACTCATGACTTTAATGAAAAAAGTGACACATGAAATAACTATACAAATACGAAAACAACAAACGGAACGTGGAACCTAATTACAGCCTATCTGGTGAAACTACACAGAGACAGGAACAATCACCCACGAAATACAAAGCGAAACTCAGGCTACCTAAATACGGTTCCCAATCAGAGACAACAAGAAACACCTGACTCTGATCGAGAACCGCCTCAGGCAGCCCAAACCTAACTAGACACACCCCTAATCATAGCAATCCCAATCCTATAAAACCCCAATGCGAAACACAACACGTAAACCCATGTCACACCCTGGCCTGACCAAAATATATAACGAAAACACAAAATACTATGACCAAGGCGTGACAGAACCCCCCCCCCCAAGGTGCGGACTCCTGGACGCACCTCAAAACCATAGGGAGGGTCCGGGTGGACGTCTGTCCATGGTGGCGGCTCCGGCTCGGGATGTGGACCCCACTCCATAAATGTCATAGTTCCTCCCCTTCGCGTCCTGGGATAATCCACCCTCGCCGCCGACCATGGCCTAATAGTCCTCACCCAGAACCCCACAGAACTGAGGAGCAGCTCGTGACTATGGGGGCATCTCGGGACTGAGGGACAGCTCGGGACTAAGGGGCAGCTCGGGACTGAGGGGCAGCTCGGGACTGAGGGGCAGCTCGGGACTGAGAGGCAGCTCGGGACTGAGGGGCAGCTCGGGACTGAGGGGCAGCTCGGGACTGAGGGGCAGCCCGGAACTGAGGGGCAGCCCGGAACTGAGGGGCAGCCCGGAACAGAGGGGAAGCCCAGTACTGAGAGGAAGCCCAGTACTGAGAGGAAGCCCAGTACTGAGAGGAAGCTCAGGTAGGTAGTAGGCTCCGGTAGATCCTGGCTGGCTGGCGGATCTGGAAGATTCAGGTTGACTAGCAGATCTGGAAGATTCTGGTTGACTAGCAGATCTGGAAGATTCTGGTTGACAGGCTGATCTGGAAGAATCTGGTTGACTGGCAGATCTAGAAGATCATGGCTGACTGGCGGATCTAGCTGCTCTATGCAGACTGACAGCTCTGACTGCTCCATGCAGGCTGACAGCTCCTTGCAGACTGACAGCTCCTTGCAGACTGACAGCTCCCTGCAGACTGGCAGCTCCTTGCAGACTGACAGCTCCCTGCAGACTGGCAGCTCCTTGCAGACTGACAGCTCTGACTGCTCCATGCAGGCTGACAGCTCCTTGCAGACTGACAGCTCCTTGCAGACTGGCAGCTCCTTGCAGACTGGCAGCTCCTTGCAGACTGACAGCTCCCTGCAGACTGGCAGCTCCTTGCAGACTGACAGCTCCTTGCAGACTGACAGCTCCCTGCAGACTGGCAGCTCCTTGCAGACTGACAGCTCTGACTGCTCCATGCAGGCTGACAGCTCCTTGCAGACTGACAGCTCCTTGCAGACTGGCAGCTCCTTGCAGACTTGCAGCTCCTTGCAGACTGGCAGCTCCCTGCAGACTGGCAGCTCCTTGCAGACTGACAGCTCTGACTGCTCCATGCAGGCTGACAGCTCCTTGCAGACTGGCAGCTCCTTGCAGACTGGCAGCTCCTTGCAGACTGGCAGCTCTGGCTGCTTCATGCAGACTGACAGCTCTGACCGCTCCATGCAGGCTGACAGCACCCTGCAGACTGGCAGCTCTGACTGCTCCATGCTGGCTGACAGCACCCTGCAGACTGGCAGCACAGGCTGCTCCGAACAGGCAGGAGGCTCCGGCAGCGCTGTAGAGGAGAAAGGCTCTGATAGCGCTGAACAGACGGGAGACTCCGACAGCGCAGGAGGGAAGGAAGGCTCTGGAAGCGCTGAACAGACAGGAGACTCCGGTAGCGCAGGAGAGGAGAAAGGCTCCGACAGCGCTGGAGAGGCGGGAGACTCCGACAGCGCAGGAAGGCAGGAAGGCTCTGGCTGTGCTGAACAGGCGGGAGACTCAGACAGCGCAGGAGGGAAGGAAGGCTCTGGCTGTGCTGAACAGGCGAGGCGCACAGAAGGCCTGGTGCGTGGTGCTGGAACTGGTGCTACAGGATCGATGACACGCACAGGAAGCCTGGTGCGGGGAGCTGCTACCGGAGGACTGGTGTGTGGAGGTGGCTCTGGATAGACCGGACCGTGCAGGCGCACTGGAGCTCTTGAGCACCGAGCCTGCCCAAGCTTACCTGGCTCGATGCCCACTCTAGCACGGCCAATACGAAGGGCTGGTATGAACCGCACCGGGCTATGCACCCGCACTGGAAACACCGTGTGCTCCATAGCATAACACGGTGTCTGCCCGGTCTCTCTAGCCCACCGGAAAGCACAGGGAGTTTGCGCAGGTCTCCTACCTGGCATAGCCATACTCCCTGTAAGCCCCCCCCCAATACTTTTTTGGGGTTGCTTCTCGGGCTTCCTTGCCAACCGTGTTCCCTTGTATCGTCGGCTCCTATCTCCTGCTGCCTCTGCTTCCTCCTTGGGGCGGCGATATTCACCAGGCTGAGCCCAGGGTCCTCTTCCGTTTAATATCATCTCCCAAGACCAGAAGTCCTTATATCGCTGCTCCTCATGATTAACAGGGAGAGTTGGCTCAGGTCTGACTCCTGACTCATCCACTCTCCCTCTGAGCCCCCCCCCAATACATTTTTTGGGGTGACTTTCGGGTTTCGCTCTGCGCCGCCGTGTTTTCCTTTTCGACTCCATTCGCCTATAGCCCTCTTCACACTGCTCTAGCGAATCCCAAGCAGGCTCCTGCACTCTCTCTGGGTCGGCCGCCCACCTGTCGATTTCTTCCCACGTCGTATACTCCATGCCATTGCTGTCCATAACGTCCTCCCTTCGCTGCTCCTGCTGTCGCTGCCTGTTACCACGCTGCTCGGTCCGTGTGTGGTGGGTGATTCTGTAACGGCGTTCTTCGTTTGTTGAAAGAGAGTCGGACCGAAATGCAGCGTAGTGGTTACTCATGACTTTAATGAAAAAAGTGACACATGAAATAACTATACAAATACGAAAACAACAAACGGAACGTGAAACCTAATTACAGCCTATCTGGTGAAACTACACAGAGACAGGAACAATCACCCACGAAATACAAAGCGAAACTCAGGCTACCTAAATACGGTTCCCAATCAGAGACAACAAGAAACACCTGACTCTGATCGAGAACCGCCTCAGGCAGCCCAAACCTAACTAGACACACCCCTAATCATAGCAATCCCAATCCTATAAAACCCCAATGCGAAACACAACACGTAAACCCATGTCACACCCTGGCCTGACCAAAATATATAACGAAAACACAAAATACTATGACCAAGGCGTGACAGTTATTATCTAACGCAGAGTGAATCAGGAAGGAGGATTGGTGAGGACTGTGTCACGGAGGGAAGCTTGTGAGTTGCCACGTAACACGGCTGTGTTCTGGGTTGTCCTGAGTGGCACAGCGGTTTATAGCACTGCATCTCAGTGCAAGAGGTGTCACTGCAATCCCTGGTTCGAATCCAGGCTGCTACACATCCAGCCGCGATAAGAGTCCCGTTGGGCGGCGCACAATTGGCCCGGCGTCGTCCGGGTAGGACGTCATTGTAAATAATAATTTGTTCCTAACTGACTTTCCTTGTTAAATAAAGGTTAAATATATATTAAATCACACATAGAGGTAGCCTACTGTGTCACGTCAGTACCACAGTTACCACAGTTACCATAGTTATGAGCTGCTGATACTCTCTGTTTATTATCTATGTACAGTATCAGCAGCTCCTTCCTGTCACTTCACCCCTACCTACATCATCTAACCTGTACTACTGTTTATTATCTATGTACAGTCACTTTACCCCAACCTACATGTACATATTACCTCAACTAACCTGAACCCCCGCACACTGGCTCGGTACCGGTACCCCCTCACATTGACTCGGTACCGGTACCCCCAGACATTGACTCGGTACCGGTATCCCCGCACACATTGACTCGGTACCGGTATCCCCGCACACTGACTCGGTACCGGTACCCCCTCACATTGACTCGGGACCGGTACCCCCTCACATTGACTCGGACCGGTACCCCCTCACATTGACTCGGGACCGGTACCCCCTCACATTGACTCGGGACCGGTACCCCCTCACATTGACTCGGAACCGGTATCCCCGCACATTGAATGGGTACCGGTACCCCCGCACATTGACTCGGTACCGGTACCCCCGCACATTGACTCGGTACCGGTACCCCGCACATTGACTCGGTACCGGTACCCCCGCACATTGACTCGGTACCAGTACCCCAGGACATTGACTCGGTGCATTGACTCGGTACCGGTATCCCCGCACATTGACTCGGTAGCGGTACCCCAGGACATTGACTCGGTACCGGTCTATCTAAGCTGCCTCCCCAATGGTGAGATGGTCTATCAAGGCTGCCTCCTCAATGGTGAGATGGTCAATCAGGGTGTTCCCCCCTCTGTTTGACAGAGTCCAGAATGGTGAGATGGTCAATCAGGGTGTTTCCCCCTCTGTTTGACAGAGTCCAGAATGGTGAGATGGTCAATCAGGGTGTTTCCCCCTCTGTTTGACAGAGTCCAGAATGGTGAGATGGTCAATCAGGGTGTTTCCCCCATGACAAGGTGTTTGACAGAGTCCAGAATGGTGAGATGGTCAATCAGGGTGTTTCCCCCTCGACAAGGTGTTTTAGACAGTCCAAAACATTTGATATCAAATTATAATTAGTCCTCATACTAGGGAGCTGTAGCTTAAAGCTTCTCTGTCAAATCCCCAAACAGTAGATGTCTCTGTCGAAGCCCCAAACAGTAGATGTCTCTGTCGAAGCCCCAAACAGTAGATGTCTCTGTCGAAGCCCCAAACAGTAGATGTCTCTGTCGAAGCCCCAAACAGTAGATGTCTCTGTCGAAGCCCCAAACAGTAGATGTCTCTGTCAAAGCCCCAAACAGTAGATGTCTCTGTCGAAGCCCCAAACAGTAGATGTCTCTGTCGAAGCCCCAAACAGTAGATGTCTCTGTCGAAGCCCCAAACAGTAGATGTCTCTGTCGAAGCCCCAAACAGTAGATGTCTCTGTCGAATCCCCAAACAGTAGATGTCTCTGTCGAAGCCCCAAACAGTAGATGTCTCTGTCTAAGCCCCAAACAGTAGATGTCTCTGTCGAAGCCCCAAACAGTAGATGTCTCTGTCGAAGCCCCGTCTCCGTTGAATTGTGTCCAATCTGGGTCATTGTTCTATAGCTCTTTCATCTAGCCTTAATAAACACAACACAGCTACGAACACATCTAAACACACACACACACACACACAAGCCTCCAGACAACAAAGCTACAAACAGGTCTACCGATCTGCAATAGAGGGTTTATCAGCACATCAGAGACTGATGCATCTATTCAACCTCTCACTGATTAACATATCAAACAACATTCATTACAGAACCACTTGGATTCATTCTATTAAATAGTAGTATACCAAGGCTCTATGGGTACGTCCCCAATGGCTCCCTATTCCCTATATAGTACATTACTGTAGACCAGAGCCCTATTCCCTATATACTGCACTACTTTAGACCAGGGCCCTATTCCCTATATAGTGCACTACTTTAGACCAGAGCCCTATTCCCTATATAGTGCACTACTTTAGACCAGAGCCCTATTCCCTATATAGTGCACTACTTTAGACCAGAGCCCTATTCCCTATATAGTGCACTACTTTAGACCAGAAACCTATTCCCTATATAGTGCACTACTTTGGACCAGAGCCCTATTCCCTATATAGTGCACTACTATATACCAGAGCCATATTCCCTATATAGTACACTACTTTAAACCAGAGCCCTATTCCCTATATAGTACACTACTTTAAACCAGAGCCATGTGCACTATATCAAATAAAACATTTTTTGTCACATGCAGAAAAACAACAGGTGTAGTAGACCTGACAGTGAAATGCTGAATACAACAGGTGTAGTAGACCTGACAGTGAAATGCTGAATACAACAGGTGCAGTAGACCTCACAGTGAAATGCTGAATACAACAGGTGTAGTAGACCTGACAGTGAAATGCTGAATACAACAGGTGTAGTAGACCTCAGTGAAATGCTGAATACAACAGGTGTAGTAGACCTCAGTGAAATGCTGAATACAACAGGTGTAGTAGACCTTACAGTGAAATGCTGAATACAACAGGTGTAGTAGACCTCACAGTGAAATGCTGAATACAACAGGTGTAGTAGACCTTACAGTGAAATGCTGAATACAACAGGTGTAGTAGACCTCACAGTGAAATGCTGAATACAACAGGTGTAGTAGACCTCACAGTGAAATGCTGAATACAACAGGTGTAGTAGACCTTACAGTGAAATGCTGAATACAACAGGTGTAGTAGACCTCACAGTGAAATGCTGAATACAACAGGTGTAGTAGACCTCACAGTGAAATGCTGAATACAACAGGTGTAGTAGACCTTACAGTGAAATGCTGAATACAACAGGTGTAGTAGACCTTACAGTGAAATGCTGAATACAACAGGTGTAGTAGACCTCACAGTGAAATGCTGAATACAACAGGTGTAGTAGACCTCACAGTGAAATGCTGAATACAACAGGTGTAGTAGACCTTACAGTGAAATGCTGAATACAACAGGTGTAGTAGACCTTAGAGTATCATTGGGGCGGCAGCGTAGCCTAGTGGTTAGAGTGTTGGACTAGTAACCGGAAGGTTGCGAGTTCAAACCCCCGAACTGACAAGGTACAAATCTGTCGTTCTGCCCCTGAACAGGCAGTTAACCCACTGTTCCCAGGCCGTCATTGAAAATAAGAATTTGACTTGCCTGGTTAAATAAAGATTAAAAAAAAAAAAATTAAAAAAATTGAGTTCTGTAGAGTATCATTGAATAGTGTAGTATCATTGAATAGTGTAGTATCATTGAATAGTGTAGTATCATTGAATAGTGTAGTATCATTGAATAGTGTAGTATCATTGAATAGTGTAGTATCATTGAATACTGTAGTATCATTGAATACTGTAGTATCATTGAGTACTGTAGTATCATTGAGTACTATAAGAGTATCATTGAATACTGTAAGAGTATCATTAAATACTGTAGTATCACTGAGTACTGTAGTATCATTGAATACTGTAGAGTATCATTGAATACTGTAGTATCATTGAATACTGTAGAGTATCATTGAATACTGTAGAGTATCATTGAATACTGTAGTATCATTGAATACTGTAGTATCATTAAATACTGTAGAGTATCATTGAATACTGTAGAGTATCATTGAATACTGTTGTATCATTGAGTACTGTTGTATCATTGAATACTGTAGGGGTCCAAGCATACACCAACATTATTTCCACAAATATTTGTCTAGTTGGTTGGTTGTAATTATTTCCCAGTACAACCAGAAAGATAAAGTATCGTTTGAGGTCAGTCCAAGCTAAAATCCTGATTCATTATGATAAGTAAGCTTTGGGTTTTGCTATCAATTAAAATAGATTATTTTTCTGAAATAAGCTCTTAGGGAAACTCCACTCTAGGCCAATCTAAATTATTGTTCTCCACCTGACCATTAGAAAGAACTGTCTTATAGCGACTGTTAAGGAATGGCATGATGTGAGCCAGCTGCTGTGGAGAAGCACGTTTTGCTGTCTTCACTTCATGACTGGGTGGGTCACTGGTACTGTAGATTCAGAGTAGGGTGAGTCCCTAAAGGGGAAATATTCCCCATGGGTCCGGGTCAGCAGTAGAGCCCAATTGGTCCTGGTCAACAGTAGAGCCCAGGTCAACAGTTGAGCCCAATGGGTCCTGGTCAACAGTAGAGCCTAATGGGTCCTGGTCAGCAGTAGAGTCACTGGTCAACAGTAGAGCCCTGGTCAACAGTAGAGCCCCATGGGTCCGGGTCAACAGTAGAGCCCTATGGGTCCTGATCAACAGTAGAGCCCCATGGGTCCGGGTCAACAGTAGAGCCCCATGGGTCCGGGTCAACAGTAGAGCCCTATGGGTCCTGATCAACAGTAGAGCCCCATGGGTCCGGGTCAACAGTAGAGCCCCATGGGTCCGGGTCAACAGTAGAGCCTAATGGGTCCTGGTCAGCAGTAGAGTCACTGGTCAACAGTAGAGCCCTGGTCAACAGTAGAGCCCCATGGGTCCTGGTCAACAGTAGAGCCCTGGTCAACAGTAGAGCCCCATGGGTCCGGGTCAACAGTAGAGCCCTATGGGTCCTGGTCAACAGTAGAGCCCAACAGAAAGCCAAGTGAAAACAGACAGCACTGATATCAACAGAGTTTATCAGGCCGTTCTGATGCTGAACCTTGAGGCTCCCCGGAGGAGACAAGGTTAATAAAATAGTTCCTAGTAGCCTTCACATCTCCCTAATGTAATAAAACACTGTTATCACTAGAAGTGGGTTGTTGAGTGTTTATGGGACTGATGTACTGCCCTGTGTTTGCCTGAGGAATGTCTTTATGACCTGAGACCAATTTACAGCTGATAGCTTTTAACCATTTATTAACGAACAGTCATTTAGCTAACAGCCCTATGACTGTGACTGCCACCGCCGTGTGTGTGTGTGTGTGTGTGTGTGTTTCAAATGTCTTGTGACACAATGTGATAAGAGTGTTTCCTAACATGAAGCATCCTGGAGATATGACCTCACCACCCAGACCAACCCTGGAGGTATGACCTCACCACCCGGAACAACCCTGGAGGTATGACCTCACCACCCGGAACAACCCTGGAGGTATGACCTCAGCACCAGGAACAACGCTGGAGGTATGACCACATCACCACCAGGAACAACGCTGAAGGTATGACCACATCACCACCAGGAACAACGCTGGAGGTATGACCACATCACCACCAGGAACAACACTGGAGGTATCACCTCACCACCAGGAACAACGCTGGAGGTATGACCACATCACCACCAGGAACAACGCTGGAGGTATGACCACATCACCACCAGGAACAACGCTTGAGGTATGACCACATCACCACCAGGAACAACGCAGGAGGTATGAACTCACCACCAGAAACAATGCTGGAGGTATGACCTGACCACCAGGAACAACGCTGGAGGTATGAAGGGGTGTCCTCATACTGCTGTATATATAGTGGATGAAGGGGTGTCCTCATACTGCTGTATATATAGTGGATGAAGGGGTGTCCTCATACTGCTGTATATATAGTGGATGAAGGGGTGTCCTGTATATATAGTGGATGAAGGGGTGTCCTGTATATATAGTGGATGAAGGGGTGTCCTGTATATATAGTGGATGAAGGGGTGTCCTCATACTGCTGTATATATAGTGGATGAAGGGGTGTCCTCATACTGCTGTATATATAGTGGATGAAGGGGTGTCCTGTATATATAGTGGATGAAGAGGTGTCCTGTATATATAGTGGATGAAGGGGTGTCCTGTATATATAGTGGATGAAGGGGTGTCCTCATACTGCTGTATATATAGTGGATGAAGGGGTGTCCACATACTGCTGTATATATAGTGGATGAAGGGGTGTCCTGTATATATAGTGGATGAAGGGGTGTCCTGTATATATAGTGGATGAAGGGGTGTCCTGTATATATAGTGGATGAAGGGGGTGTCCTGTATATATAGTGGATGAAGGGGTGTCCTCATACTGCTGTATATATAGTGGATGAAGGGGTGTCCACATACTGCTGTATATATAGTGGATGAAGGGGTGTCCTGTATATATAGTGGATGAAGGGGTGTCCTGTATATATAGTGGATGAAGGGGTGTCCTGTATATATAGTGGATGAAGGGGTGTCCTGTATATATAGGGGATGAAGGGGTGTCCTGTATATATAGTGGATGAAGGGGTGTCCTCATACTGCTGTATATATAGTGGATGAAGGGGTGTCCTCATACTGCTGTATATAGTGGATGAAGGGGTGTCCTCATACTGCTGTATATATAGTGGATAAAGGGGTGTCCTCATACTGCTGTATATATAGTGGGATGAAGGGGTGTCCTGTATATATAGTGGATGAAGAGGTGTCCTGTATATATAGTGGATGAAGGGGTGTCCACATACTGCTGTATATATAGTGGATGAAGGGGTGTCCTGTATATATAGTGGATGAAGGGGTGTCCACATACTGCTGTATATATAGTGGATGAAGGGGTGTCCTGTATATATAGTGGATGAAGGGTGTCCACATACTGCTGTATATATAGTGGATGAAGGGGTGTCCTCATACTGCTGTATATATAGTGGATGAAGGGGTGTCCACATACTGCTGTATATATAGTGGATGAAGGGGTGTCCTGTATATATAGTGGATGAAGGGGTGTCCTCATACTGCTGTATATATAGTGGATGAAGGGGTGTCCTCATACTGCTGTATATATAGTGGATGAAGGGGTGTCCTCATACTGCTGTATATATAGTGGATGAAGGGGTGTCCACATACTGCTGTATATATAGTGGATGAAGGGGTGTCCTGTATATATAGTGGATGAAGCGGTGTCCTCATACTGCTGTATATATAGGGGATGAAGGGGTGTCCTGTATATATAGTGGATGAAGGGGTGTCCTCATACTGCTGTATATATAGTGGATGAAGGGGGTGTCCTCATACTGCTGTATATATAGTGGATGAAGGGGTGTCCTCATACTGCTGTATATATAGTGGATGAAGGGGTGTCCTGTATATATAGTGGATGAAGGGGTGTCCTCATACTGTTGTATATATAGTGGATGAAGGGGTGTCCTGTATATATAGTGGATGAAGGGGTGTCCTCATACTGCTGTATATATAGTGGATGAAGGGGTGTCCTGCATATATAGTGGATGAAGGGGTGTCCTGCATATATAGTGGATGAAGGGGTGTCCTCATACTGCTGTATATAAGTGGATGAAGGGGTGTCCTGTATATATAGTGGATGAAGGGGTGTCCACATACTGCTGTATATATAGTGGATGAAGGGGTGTCCTGCATATATAGTGGATGAAGGGGTGTCCTGCATATATAGTGGATGAAGGGGTGTCCTCATACTGCTGTATATATAGTGGATGAAGAGGTGTCCTCATACTGCTGTATATATAGTGGATGAAGGGGTGTCCACATACTGCTGTATATATAGTGGATGAAGAGGTGTCCATACTGCTGTATATATAGTGGATGAAGGGGTGTCCTGTATATATAGTGGATGAAGGGGTGTCCTCATACTGCTGTATATATAGTGGATGAAGGGGTGTCCTGTATATATAGTGGATGAAGGGGTGTCCTCATACTGCTGTATATATAGTGGATGAAGGGGTGTCCTGTATATATAGTGGATGAAGGGGTGTCCTGTATATATAGTGGATGAAGGGGTGTCCTCGTACTGCTGTATATATAGTGGATGAAGGTGTGTCCTGTATATATAGTGGATGAAGGGGTGTCCTCATACTGCTGTATATATAGTGGATGAAGGGGTGTCCTGTATATATAGTGGATGAAGGGGTGTCCACATACTGCTGTATATATAGTTATGAAGGGGTGTCCTCATACTTCTGTATATATAGTGGATGAAGGGGTGTCCTGTATATATAGTGGATGAAGGGGTGTCCTCATACTGCTGTATATATAGTGGATGAAGGGGTGTCCTGTATATATAGTGGATGAAGGGGTGTCCTCATACTGCTGTATATATAGTGGATGAAGGGGTGTCCTCATACTGCTGTATATATAGTGGATGAAGGGGTGTCCTGTATATATAGTGGATGAAGGGGTGTCCTCATACTGCTGTATATATAGTGGATGAAGGGGTGTCCTCATACTGCTGTATATATAGTGGATGAAGGGGTGTCCTGTATATATAGTGGATGAAGGGGTGTCCTCATACTGCTGTATATATAGTGTAACTATCCCAGTATATAACCATGTTCTGCTGCCTATATACTGAGAGAGAGGGAGAGAAGGGGAAGTGAGAGAGAGGGAGAGAAGGGAGACAGAGAGGGGAGAGAGAGAGAGATAGAGAGACAGAGAGAGACAGAGAGAGACAAAGAGAGAGACAGAGACAGAGAGAGAGAGAGAGAAGGGAGACAGAGAGAGAGAGAGAGGAGGGAGAGAGAAAGAGAGGAGGGAGACAGAGAGAGAGGAGAGAGAGGAGGGAGGGAGAGGAGAGAGAGACAGAGAGAGAAAGAGAGGAGGGAGACAGAGAGAGAGAGAGAGAAAGAGAGGAGGGAGAGAGATAGAGAGACAGAGAGAGACAGAGAGAGGAGGGAGGGAGAGGAGAGAGAGACAGAGAGAGAAAGAGAGGAGGGAGACAGGAGAGAGAGAGAGAGAAAGAGAGGAGGGAGACAGAGAGAGAGAGAAATAGAGAGGAGTGAGACAGAGAGAGAGAGAGAAAGAGAGGAGTGAGACCAGAAGAAGGCGAGAAAGAGAGGAGTGAGATCAGGAGAGGAGAGAGAGAGAAAGAGAGGAGTGAGAACAGCGAGAGAGAGAGAGAGAGAAAGAGAGGAGGGAGACAGAGAGAGAGAGAGAGAAAGAGAGGAGGGAGACAGAGAGAGAGAGAGAGAAAGAGGGGAGGGAGACAGAGAGAGAGAGAGAAGAGGGGAGGGAGACAGAGAGAGAGAGAAAGAGAGGAGGGAGACAGAGAGACAGAGAGAGAGAGAGAAAGAGAGGAGGGAGACAGAGAGAGAAGAGAGAGAAGAGAGAGAGGAGGGAGACAGAGGAGAGAGAGAGAGAGAGAGAAAGAGAGGAGGGAGACAGAGAGAGAGAGAGAGAAAGAGAGGAGGGAGAAGAGAGAGAGAGAGAGAGAGAAAGAGAGGAGGGAGACAGAGAGAGAGAGAGAGAGAGGAAAGAGAGGAGGGAGACAGAGAGAGAGAGAGAGAGAGAGAGAGAA
>NW_022261985.1:15586790-15621790 GCF_002021735.2 Oncorhynchus kisutch | reverse complement strand
AGAGGGTGAGAGCGAGAGGGGAGAGAGAGAGGGAGAAAGAGGGGAGAGGGGGTGAGAGCGAGAGGGGAGAGGGAGAGGAGAGATAGAGAGGCTGGGTGACAGGAATTACCACCGGCCACAGTGAAGTGATCCTTGGTGCCAACTAGCCTAACCCCTAGCCTCCTAACTCCTTGCCCCCTAAGCCCTAGCCCCCTAACCGTCTAGCAGCAGGCCACTGCACCTGCTCTAATCTACTCTGTATTGGAGTTTGTGATTGTGCTGCCTGGCAACCAGAAATCCCCTGTATGTCAGTATGTGGAGGGAAGAGAATGGCAGTTCTGATAAACGCAGGGTGGGATATATCACAGGAGGGGTGGGTAACTCCAGTCCTCCGGGGTCGGAGTATATCTGATAGTTGTCTCCTTTTGTCTGGTACTCAGTTAGCTAGAAGTGCCCACACCTGGTTACCCACTTGGTTGCCAAGGCCTGAATCCGATATGATATGAAAGAAAGAATAGCACATTCTCAGGCTCTTGAAGGCTGAAGTTGGGATCATTCTATATAGGTCTACAGGTGGACTAACCCAGGGTTGAGGGGTTTATTCTATATAGGTCTACAGGTGGACTAACCCTGGGTTGAAGGGTTTATTCTATACAGGTCTACAGGTGGACTAACCCTGGGTTGAGGGGTTTATTCTATATAGGTCTACAGGTGGAATAACCCTGGGTTGAGGGGTTTATTCTATATAGGTCTACAGGTGGACTAACCCAGGGTTGAGGGGTTTATTCTATATAGGTCTACAGGTGGAATAACCCTGGGTTAAAGGGTTTATTCCATATAGGTCTACAGGTGGACTAACCCTGGGTTGAAGGGTTTATTCTATATATGTCTACAGGTGGACTAACCCTGGGTTAAAGGGTTTATTCCATATAGGTCTACAGGTGGACTAACCCTGGGTTGAAGGGTTTATTCCATATAGGTCTACAGGTGGAATAACCCTGGGTTAAAGGGTTCATTCATATCTACAGTCATAAACATGTCATACCAGCTGACATAAAGTGTCATAACATGTCATTATATAGGATCATAACACTGCCATAACATTATATGCCACAACAGGTCTATAGATAGGATCATTATCATTATAAACATTACATTAACCCATAGCCTATGTGTCAACAGTATGTTTATGTTAAATATATATTTGTATTGACAAGGAGCACATTTCAGGAGCAGGACAAGACACCCTCTGTTTGACTGATGACTGACGTTAAGGCATGTACGTGATAGACCTATTTGGATTATATGATTATGATGTCATAAAGACATGTACGTGATAGACCTACTTGGATTATATGATTATGATGTCATAAAGACATGTACGTGATAGACCTATTTGGATTATATGATTATGATGTCATAAAGACATGTACGTGATAGACCTACTTGGATTATATGATTATGATGTCATAAAGACATGTACGTGATAGACCTACTTGGATTATATGATTATGATGTCATAAAGACATGTACGTGATAGACCTACTTGGATTATATGATTATGATGCCATAAAGACATGTACGTGATAGACCTACTTGGATTATATGATTATGATGTCATAAAGACATGTACGTGATAGACCTACTTGGATTATATGATTATGATGTCATAAAGACATGTACGTGATAGACCTACTTGGATTATATGATTATGATGTCATAAAGACATGTACGTGATAGACCTACTTGGATTATATGATTATGATGTCATAAAGACATGTACGTGATAGACCTACTTGGACTATATGATTATGATGTCATAAAGACATGTACGTGATCGACCTACTTGGATTATATGATTATGATGTCATAAAGACATGTACGTGATAGACCTACTTGGATTATATGATTATGATGTCATAAAGACATGTACGTGACAGACCTACTTGGATTATATGATTATGATGTCATAAAGACATGTACGTGACAGACCTACTTGGATTATATGATTATGATGTCATAAAGACATGTACGTGACAGACCTACTTGGATTATATGATTATGATGTCATAAAGACATGTACGTGATAGACCTACTTGGACTATATGATTATGATGTCATAAAGACATGTACGTGATAGACCTACTTGGATTATATGATTATGATGTCATAAAGACATGTACGTGATAGACCTACTTGGATTATATGATTATGATGCCATAAAGACATGTACGTGACAGACCTACTTGGATTATATGATTATGATGCCATAAAGACATGTACGTGATAGACCTACTTGGATTATATGATTATGATGTCATAAAGACATGTACGTGACAGACCTACTTGGATTATATGATTATGATGCCATAAAGACATGTACGTGATAGACCTACTTGGATTATATGATTATGATGCCATAAAGACATGTACGTGATAGACCTACTTGGACTATATGATTATGATGGTCGTAATGCTTCATGACGGTGTTGTAAAGTGTTTTTTCTTAGTCCAAATAAAGTCACACAGGATGGTCCAGAGACAGAGAGAGACGGAGAGAGACGGAGAGAGACAGAGAGAGACAGAGAGAGACAGAGAGAGACAGAGAGAGACAGAGAGAGACAGAGAGAGACAGAGAGAGACGGAGAGAGACAGAGAGAGACAGAGAGAGACAGAGACAGGGACAGAGACACACAGAGACACACAGAGACACACAGAGACACACATAGACACACAGAGACAGAGAGAGACAGAGAGAGACAGAGAGAGACAGAGACAGAGAGAGACAGAGAGAGACAGAGAGAGACAGAGAGAGACAGAGAGAGACAGAGAGAGAGATGAGGGGAAGGCTTCAAATTAGATTGGGTGTTTCTATACTTAGAGGAGTGACCACATATTGCACCTGTCACTTGGTTGTCAACACAAGACACATGACTCTACATAAACACAACACCCAGCTAGCTGCCTCTACACACAACACCCAGCTAGCTGCCTCTACACAACACCCAGCTAGCTGCCTCTACACAACACCCAGCTAGCTGCCTCTACACAACACCCAGCTAGCTGCCTCTACACTTACACCACACCCAGCTAGCTGCCTCTACACTTACACCACACCCAGCTAGCTGCCTCTACACTTACACCACACCCAGCTAGCTGCCTCTACACTTACACCACACCCAGCTAGCTGCCTCTACACTTACACCACACCCAGCTAGCTGCCTCTACACTTACACCACACCCAGCTAGCTGCCTCTACACTTACACCACACCCAGCTAGCTGCCTCTACACAACACCCAGCTAGCTGCCTCTACACAACACCCAGCTAGCTGCCTCTACACAACACCCAGCTAGCTGCCTCTACACAACACCCAGCTAGCTGCCTCTACACAACACCCAGCTAGCTGCCTCTACACAACACCCAGCTAGCTGCCTCTACACAACACCCAGCTAGCTGCCTCTACACAACACCCAGCTAGCTGCCTCTACACTAACACAACACCTAGCTAGCTGCCTCTACACTAACACAACACCTAGCTAGCTGCCTCTACACTAACACAACACCTAGCTAGCTGCCTCTACACTAACACAACACCTAGCTAGCTGTCTCTACACTAACAAAACACCTAGCTAGCTGCCTCTACACTAACACAACACCTAAGTGGATATTTACGGTTGTAACTTACAAGCTTGCTTTGTAACGTTAACCCAAGGCAATCCAACACCGAGAGCCCGATGAATTTCAATACACTGTAAGTATCTATGACTGCTGCAAATCAATTTACCAGGGCTGGGATTGGTAGAATTTCAGAGGTCAGGTGTACTCTGAACCAATCAGATCAAAGGTCAAAGGGTTCAGACGGAGGCGGTTTGCGACCCGGATTTGGTTGGAGACCGGTGGGGGGGGGGGGATTCCCCAAATGATGTCATAAATGTTGACCTGTCCCGTTTTGAGTGTGGGTGAGGGGTGAGGGGGAGGAGGGGGGAGGGGGAGGAGGGGGATGAGGGGTGAGGGGGATGAGGGGGATGAGGGGTGAGGGGGATGAGGGGTGAGGGGGATGAGGGGTGAGGGGGATGAGAAAGGATGAGGCGAGGAGACTCTGCAACATTCTCTTCCTCATTCTGTTCAGTCTGACAACATCAGCAAATCTCTTGCCGCCATTTCAATTGTTTAAAGACATTCCTCACCTCTCCATCACTATAGCAGGGGTCTGGTCTGGTGAGGGAGTAGAGTATTCAAGACATTCCTCACCTGTCCATCACTATAGCAGGGGTCTGGTATGTGCAGTATGCCCTGTGCCACCCAGACAGTAGACTGTACCTTAATGCTGTGGTAACTGTCTTACTTTAGATAAAGCAATGAATCATCTGGACTGTTGAGAGACAAGCGTCGTGTAACAGTAAGACATGGGGTGAGGTGAAGTAACCCCCATTAAACAACTCCCATTAAACAACCCCCATCAAACAACCCCCATCAAACAACCCCCATCAAACAACCCCCATTAAATAACCCCCATTAAATAACCCCCATTAAATAACCCCCATTAAACATCCCCCATTAAATAACCCCCATTAAATAACCCCCATAAAAAAAAACATTAAATAACCCCCATTAAATAACCCCCATAAAAAAAACATTAAATAACCCCCATTAAATAACCCCCATTAAACAATTCCCATTAAATAACACCCAATTAACAATTCCCATTAAACAACCCCCATTACATGAATAACATTTGCAGATTTGCATGGCTAAGAAGATCTAACAAGATGCCAAGATCAAATCAAAGTGTGTTTGTCAGGTGACCAGGATACAGCAGGTGTAAACAGCACAGTAAACACTGACTTAAACTATTCCTCAACAATATTCAATATCAAAATAGGAAATCAAATAAACAGTTTCATATCCAGAATATATATACTCTCTCTCTCTCTTATATATATATATATATATATATATATATATAAAGACGTTATACTGTGAAGTTATCCCTGACCCGACACTGTCAAATCACCAAGGCTGTGGTCCAACAAGACCGGCTCAACACTACCAGAGATATTCTGGAACAGGACCTGCTCAACACTACCAGAGTTATTCTGGAACAACATGACCTGCTCAACACTACCAGAGTTATTCTGGAACAACACGACCTGCTCAACACTACCAGAGTTATTCTGGAACAACATGACCTGCTCAACACTACCAGAGTTATTCTGGAACAACATGACCTGCTCAACACTACCAGAGTTATTCTGGAACAACATGACCTGCTCAACACTACCAGAGTTATTCTGGAACAACATGACCTGCTCAACACTACCAGAGTTATTCTGGAACAACATGACCTGCTCAACACTACCAGAGTTATTCTGGAACAACATGACCTGCTCAACACTACCAGAGGTATTCTGGAACAACATGACCTGCTCAACACTACCAGAGGTATTCTGGAACAGGACCTGCTCAACACAACCAGAGTTATTCTGGAACAACAGGACCTACTCAACACTACCAGAGTTATTCTGGAACAACAGGACCTGCTCAACACTACCAGAGTTATTCTGGAACAACATGACCTGCTCAACACTACCAGAGTTATTCTGGAACAACATGACCTGCTCAACACTACCAGAGTTATTCTGGAACAACATGACCTGCTCAACACTACCAGAGTTATTCTGGAACAACATGACCTGCTCAACACTACCAGAGTTATTCTGGAACAACATGACCTGCTCAACACTACCAGAGTTATTCTGGAACAACATGACCTGCTCAACACTACCAGAGGTATTCTGGAACAACATGACCTGCTCAACACTACCAGAGGTATTCTGGAACAACATGACCTGCTCAACACTACCAGAGGTATTCTGGAACAACATGACCTGCTCAACACTACCAGAGGTATTCTGGAACAGGACCTGCTCAACACAACCAGAGTTATTCTGGAACAACAGGACCTACTCAACACTACCAGAGTTATTCTGGAACAGCAGGACCTGCTCAACACTACCAGAGGTATTCTGGAACAACAGGACCTGCTCAACACATTCTGGAACAGCACAACCTGCTCAACACATTCTGGAACAACACGACCTGCTCAACACAACCAGAGTTATTCTGGAACAACAGGACCTACTCAACACAACCAGAGTTATTCTGGAACAACAGGACCTACTCAACACTACCAGAGTTATTCTGGAACAACAGGACCTGCTCAACACTACCAGAGTTATTCTGGAACAACATGACCTGCTCAACACTACCAGAGGTATTCTGGAACAACATGACCTGCTCAACACTACCAGAGGTATTCTGGAACAACATGACCTGCTCAACACTACCAGAGGTATTCTGGAACAACATGACCTGCTCAACACTACCAGAGGTATTCTGGAACAACATGACCTGCTCAACACTACCAGAGGTATTCTGGAACAGGACCTGCTCAACACAACCAGAGTTATTCTGGAACAACAGGACCTACTCAACACTACCAGAGTTATTCTGGAACAACAGGACCTGCTCAACACTACCAGAGGTATTCTGGAACAACAGGACCTGCTCAACACATTCTGGAACAGCACGACCTGCTCAACACATTCTGGAACAACACGACCTGCTCAACACTACCAGAGGAATTCTGGAACAACAGGACCTGCTCAACACTACCAGAGGTATTCTGGAACCACAGAACCTGTTCAACACATTCTGGAACAACATGACCTGCTCAACACTACCAGAGGTATTCTGGAACAACAGAACCTGTTCAACACATTCTGGAACAACAGGACCTGCTCAACACTGCCAGAGGTATTCTGGAACAACATGGGGCGGGACGGCGTATTGAGGGAGAGAGGGAGGGAGGGAGTGAGGATGAGGGAGGGAGAGGGGGAGAGGTGGAGAGAGGGGAGGGAGTAAGAATGGAGGGAGAGAGTAAGAGAGTAAGGATGGAGAGAGGGAGGGAGGCATATGGGGATAAAGTATGGATGGAGGGAGGGAGGGAGGGAGTAAGGATGGAGGGAGAGCGGGAGAGAGGGAGGGAGGCATAGGGGGATAAAGTAAGGATGGAGGGAGGGAGGGAGGGAGTAAGGATGGAGGGAGGGAGGGAGGGAGTAAGGATGGAGGGAGTAAGGATGGAGGGAGGGAGTAAGGATGGAGGGAGGGAGGGAGTAAGGATGGAGGGAGGGAGGGAGGGAGGGAGTAAGGTTGGAGGGAGGGAGGGAGTAAGGATGGAGGGAGGGAGGGAGGGAGTAAGGATGGAGGGATGGAGGGAGAGCGGGAGAGAGGGATGGAGGGAGGGAGGGAGTAAGGATGGAGGGAGAGCGGGAGAGAGGGAGGGAGGGAGGGAGGGAGTAAGGATGGAGGGAGAGCGGGAGAGAGGGAGGGAGGCATAGGGGGATAAAGTAAGGATGGAGGGAGGGAGGGAGGGAGTAAGGATGGAGGGAGTAAGGATGGAGGGAGGGAGGGAGTAAGGATGGAGGGAGGGAGTAAGGAGGGAGTAAGGATGGAGGGAGTAAGGATGGAGGGAGGGAGGGAGGGAGGGAGGGAGTAAGGATGGAGGGAGTAAGGATGGAGGGAGGGAGTAAGGATGGATGGAGGGAGGGAGGGAGTAAGGATGGAGGGATGGAGGGAGAGCGGGAGAGAGGGAGGGAGTAAGGATGGAGGGAGAGCGGGAGAGAGGGAGGGAGGGAGGGAGTAAGGATGGAGGGAGAGCGGGAGAGAGGGAGGGAGGGAGGGAGTAAGGATGGAGGGAGAGCGGGAGAGAGGGAGGGAGGGAGGGAGTAAGGATGGAGGGAGAGCGGGAGAGAGGGAGGGAGGGAGGGAGTAAGAATGGAGGGAGAGCGGGAGAGAGGGAGGGAGGGAGGGAGTAAGGATGGAGGGAGGGAGGGTTTTTGTAAGCTACCTGAGAGTCTCATATGTCAATATTTTATCTTCCAGGACTGACCCAGTCCACATACCCATCAGCCACCTCTCTGGTCTCTGTGGATGGTATAGCCCAGGACTGACACCTCTCTGGTCTCTGTGGATGGTATAGCCCAGGACTGACACCTCTCTGGTCTCTGTGGATGGTATAGCCCAGGACTGACACCTCTCTGGTCTCTGTGGATGGTATAGCCCAGGACTGACACCTCTCTGGTCTCTGTGGATGGTATAGCCCAGGACTGACACCTCTCTGGTCTCTGTGGATGGTATAGCCCAGGACTGACACCTCTCTGGTCTCTGTGGATGGTATAGCCCAGGACTGACACCTCTCTGGTCTCTGTGGATGGTATAGCCCAGGACTGACACCTCTCTGGTCTCTGTGGATGGTATAGCCCACATGGCAGGTGGTTGGCATCGCTCTCTGATGAGGGAATGGTGTGAGAACAGGTGTTACAGTAAGACCTTGAATACAGCCTGGGAGCTGCCTGGACATTGTCCTCTCTGGTGTGTGTGTGTGTGTGTGTGTGTGTACGGGGTCAGTTCAGAATAAATAAAATAAATAAAAAAAGTGTTTCTCCCAAATGCACAACTATGAGGAACAGAAACTCTTTACCTAAACACATGTTTACCTTTACACATGTTTACCTTTTACACATGTTTACATTTTACACATGTTTACCTTTTACACATGTTTACCTTTACACATGTTTACCTTAACACATGGATCATGATCCAAACGCTGATTGTGATCCAGAGTGTGAATTATACCGTGAAATCTGGAGGCGGGACTCTAAAAATCAAAAATAAATTATGGGCCTAATGGTAAAGACGTAATTTAACTGTAAAAAAAATGGATTCCATTTTGTTGTGACATGAAACACAACCAGCCATGATGTTTTTCATCTGATCACGTGAAAGAGTGAAGCTACCTGCGTATACAGCACAGTCACAGTTTTTGTTCAAATAAATCATTTTTTAAAGTCAGACGTGTTTGACTGTAACAATCTCTTTATTAGAAATGTCGCCCAAAAAAACAAACAAGAACCAACAAAAACGAACGTGAAGCTGACTAGGGCCACTAACAAAGACAATTACCCACAAACACGACGCTGACTAGAGCTATAGTGCCACTAACAAAGACAATTACCCACAAACACGACGCTGACTAGGGCTATAGTGCCACTAACAAAGACAATTACCCACAAACACGACGCTGACTAGGGCTATAGTGCCGCTAACAAAGACAATTACCCACAAACATGACGCTGACTAGGGCTATAGTGCCACTAACAAAGACAATTACCCACAAACACGACGCTGACTAGGGCTATAGTGCCGCTAACAAAGACATCTACCCACAAACACGACGCTGACTAGGGCTATAGTGCCACTAACAAAGACAATTACCCACAAACACGACGCTGACTAGGGCTATAGTGCCGCTAACAAAGACAATTACCCACAAACACGACGCTGACTAGGGCTATAGTGCCGCTAACAAAGACAATTACCCACAAACACGACGCTGACTAGGGCTATAGTGCCACTAACAAAGACAATTACCCACAAACACGACGCTGACTAGGGCTATAGTGCCGCTAACAAAGACAATTACCCACAAACACGACGCTGACTAGGGCTATAGTGCCACTAACAAAGACATCTACCCACAAACATGAAAAGGAAAATGGCTGCCTAAGTATGATCCCCAATCAGAGACAACGATAGACAGCTGTCCCTAATTGGGAATCATACCAGGCTAAACAAAGAAATAGGAAAACTAGAATTCCCACCCAAATCACACCCCGACCTAACCAAATAGAGAAATGAAAAGGTGGGAAAAAGGGCTACCTAAGTATGATCCCCAAATCAGAGACAATGATAGACAGCTGCCTCTGATTGAGAACCATACCCGACCAAAACATAGAAACAGAAAACATCGAAATAAAGAAACTAGAATGCCCACCTTAGTCACACCCTGGCCTACACCCAAAATAGAGAATAAAAGCCTCTCTATGGCCAGGGCGTGACATTGACATTAGAGAAGCTTCCATTAAAAGGAAACCGTCCGAGGTATATTCGATATAGATATCTCTGAATCCATGATGTGGCGAAGGTTGAAAATCCGTAACACATTTTTCTCAGCAACAGGTTTCGGTCAATAAGTTCAATAAGGTCAATAAGGTCAATAAGGTCAATAAGGTCAATAAGGCCAATAAGGTCAATAAGGTCAATAAGGTCAATAAGGCTGCACTGAAATCTAACCGTACGGCTCCTACATTCTTCTTATTATCAATTTCCTTCAACCAATCAGCAGTCATTTGTGTCAGTGCAGTACATGACGACTGCCCTTCACTATATGAAAATCTGTTGTTCATTTGTTTACAGAGAAATAGCATTGAATTCGCCATATTTTTTTTCAACAGTTAAGAGCTTAAGAGCTAGCAACCAGCTGATTGGTCTGCTGTTAGAACCAGTAAAGGCCGCTTTACCACTCGTGGTTAGTTGAATTACTTTGGCTTCCCTCCAGGCCTGAGGACAAAGACTTTCCTCTAGACTCAGATTAAAGATATGACAGATAGGAGGGGCTATAGAGTCAGTAGGAGTGGCTATAGAGTCAGTAGGAGTGGCTATAGAGTCAGTAGGAGTGGCTATAGAGTCAGCTACCATCCTCAGTAGCTTTCCATCTAAGTGGTCAATGCCAGGAGGTCTGTCATTGTTGATCTATAACAAAACAAAAATAATCCACCTGTCCCACACTAACTTTACAACATTCAAACTTGCTTTTCTTTCATAATTATTTTGTTATGCATGAGTAAGATGGCTCACTGTTCATTGTTGGCATTTCCTGCCAAAGTTGCCCCACTTTACAAATGAGGTAATCATTAGACTAATCAAATGGTTTTGTGATGAATAAGCCATCAGATAATCTGAATATATACAGCAACACCTCCGCCATAAGCCTTCCTGTCTCTTCTATAAATGTTACATGCGATCTTCTCTAAGCATTCCAGGGATATGGCTCTGAATATATACAGCAACACCTCCGCCATAAGCCTTCCTGTCTCTTCTATAAATGTTACATGAGATCTTCTCTAAGCATTCCAGGGATATGGCTCTGAATATATACAGCAACACCTCCGCCATAAGCATTCCCGTCTCTGTAAATATTATAGCCTTGTATTTCTACTGATGTATCATCAAATGAATTATCTAAGTGAGTCTCAGAAATAGCTAATGTATTAATGTTATATGATGTCAACAAGTTATTGATTTCAAGGAAAGAAACGAGTTTTGCTTCGGGAAACAATGGCCCTCGCTGTCGTGTCCAAAGGGAAATGGGTTGAGCAGTTTAAACTAACAGAATCGATCTGTTGAACTGAAGTTAATGATCCTGGTTTTATTTCCAAACGGTTCTAAAGGGAATCTTTGTGTGACTGGATCAGTAACAGGAAGGAACACTGAAACACTAACCTGTCCCCAGTGGTACCCTATTCCCTACAGCTATATGGTCCTGGTCTAAAGTAGTGCACTACCCCTATGGGCCCTGGTCTAAAGTAGTGCACTACCCCTATGGGCCCTGGTATAAAGTAGTGCACTACCCCTATGGGCCCTGGTCTAAAGTAGTGCCCTGCCCCTATGGGCCGGCTCTACAGTAGTGCACTACCCCTATGGACCTGGCCGGCTCTACAGGGCTCCAGGCTGGGGGATAAACACCTGGCAGGCTCTACAGGGCTCCAGGCTGGGGGATAAACACCTGGCCGGCTCTACAGGGCTCCAGGCTGGGGGATAAAACCTGGCCGGCCCTACAGGGCTCCAGGCTGGGGTATTTATTAGACCCCTGTATGTATCTCTGTCTCTCTGCTCAGCCCTTCACACTGTGTCTATGTGTTGGAGATAGATAGGAGGTTATACTATCTAATACTGTACTGTACCCTCCCCTTACCAAACAGACCCCTAATACTGTACTGTACCCTGCCCATACCAAACAGACCTAATACTGTACCCTGCCCTTACCAAACAGACCTAATACTGTACCCTGCCCATACCAAACAGACCCCCTAATACTGTACTGTACCCTGCCCTTACCAAACAGACCTCCTAATACTGTACTGTACCCTGCCCTTACCAAACAGACCCCCTAATACTGTACTGTACCCTGCCCTTAGCAAACAGACCCCCTAATACTGTACTGTACCCTGTCCTTACCAAACAGACCCCCTAATACTGTACTGTACCCTGCCCTTACCAAACAGACCTCCTAATACTGTACTGTACCCTGCCCTTACCAAACAGACCCCCTAATACTGTACTGTACCCTGCCCTTACCAAACAGACCCCCTAATACTGTACTGTACCCTGCCCTTACCAAACAGACCCCTAATACTGTACTGTACCCTGCCCTTACCAAACAGACCCCCTAATACTGTACTGTAGCCTGCCCTTACCAAACAGACCCCCTAATAGTGTACTGTACCCTGCCCTTACCAAACAGACCCCCTAATACTGTACTGTACCCTGCCCTTACCAAACAGACCCCCTAATACTGTACTGTACCCTGCCCTTACCAAATAGACCTCCTAATACTGTACTGTACCCTGCCCTTACCAAACAGACCCCCTAATACTGTACTGTACCCTGCCCTTAGCAAACAGACCCCCTAATACTGTACTGTACCCTGCCCTTACCAAACAGACCTCCTAATACTGTACTGTACCCTGCCCTTACCAAACAGACCCCCTAATACTGTACTGTACCCTGCCCTTACCAAACAGACCTCCTAATACTGTACTGTACCCTGCCCTTACCAAACAGACCTCCTAACACTGTACTGTACCCTGCCCTTAGCAAACAGACCCCCTAATACTGTACTGTACCCTGCCCTTACCAAACAGACCTCCTAACACTGTACTGACATCTCTCCCACATCCACTCAGACGCAGCTGCTGTTGGGGACAGGGGGAGAAACCATCTGCTGTTGGGGACAGGGGGAGAAACCTTCAGCTGTTGGGGACAGGGGGAGAAACCATCTGCTGTTGGGGACAGGGGGAGAAACCATCTGCTGTTGGGGTCAGGGGGAGAAACCATCTGCTGTTGGGGACAGGGGGAGAAACCATCTGCTGTTGGGGACAGGGGGAGAAACCATCTGCTGTTGGGGACAGGGGGAGAAACCATCTGCTGTTGGGGACAGGGGGAGAAACCATCTGCTGTTGGGGACAGGGGGAGAAAGCCTTCAACCCAAATGCCACCTTTTCCCCATATGGCTCTGGTCTAAAGTAGTGCACTATATAGGGAATAGGGCTCTGGTCTAAGGTAGTGTACTATATAGGGAATAGGGCTCTGGTCTAAAGTAGTGCACTATATAGGGAATAGGGTTCTGGTTTATAGTAGTGCACTATATAGGGAATAGGGTTCTGGTCTAAAGTAGTGCACTATATAGGGAACAGGGCTCTGGTCTAATGTAGTGTACTATATAGGGAATAGGGCTCTGGTCTATAGTAGTGCACTATATAGGGAATAGGGCTCTGGTCTAATGTAGTGTACTATATAGGGAATAGGGGCCCATTTAAGACACATTAAGTACACTACATTGAGAACTGTCTCAACCAGCCGACCATTTCACACTCTACCAGCGAACCATCTGACCAGGATTAATTACAGACAACTACAAGAAGGTTGGACATATCCCATATATTCATAGCCTGTCGCTTAGGGTAATTAAGGTCTGTAGCGACAGGTTGCTAAGCACGCTGGGACTCCCCAGTCCAGAGATGAATAGTGACAGTAACTGAGGTACAGTGTTGTTGTCCTCTGTCCTCTGTCCTCTCTACATACAGTGTTGTTGTCCTCTGTCCTCTCTACATACAGTGTTGTTGTCCTCTGTCCTGTCAGAGGGATGTACCATCTACATGCTCATTGTAGTGACACTGTTTATAAAAGGAACCAAAACCATTTGTCTCGCTCGTCTCTCACAGTTGAGTTCAGTCGACTGATTAATAACAGGATGTGAAATAACAGCATTTGGCTGTAAGATCAGAACCATGAGTACACAAGGGACATCCTCTAGCACGTCCTCTAGCATGTCCTCTAGCACGTCCTCTAGCCCGTCCTCTAGCACGTCCTCTAGCCCGTCCTCTAGTACGTCCTCTAGTACGTCCTCTAGCCCGTCCTCTAGTACGTCCTCTAGCACGTCCTCTAGTACGTCCTCTAGCCCGTCCTCTAGGACGTCCTCTAGCACGTCCTCTAGCACGTCCTCTAGTACGTCCTCTAGCCCGTCCTCTAGTACGTCCTCTAGCACGTCCTCTAGTACGTCCTCTAGCACATCCTCTATAGCACGTCCTCTAGCCCGTCCTCTAGTACGTCCTCTAGCCCGTCTTCTAGCACGTCCTCTAGTACGTCCTCTAGCCCGTCCTCTAGTATGTCCTCTAGTACGTCCTCTAGCCCGTCCTCTAGTACGTCCTCTAGCACGTCCTCTAGCCCGTCCTCTAGCCCTTCCTCTAGCCCGTCCTCTAGCCCGTCCTCTAGCACGTCCTCTAGCACGTCCTCTAGCACGTTATAACAGCCATATTGTCTCAGTAGTACGTTATGGGACTTTAGGGAGTTTTAACACATTATAACAGCCATATTGTCTCAGTAGTACGTTATGGGACTTTAGTCTCTGGAGTTTTAACACATTATAACAGCCATATTGTCTCAGTAGTACGTTATGGGACTTTAGTCTCTAGAGTTTTAACACATTATAACAGCCATATTGTCTCAGTAGTACGTTATGGGACTTTAGGGAGTTTTACCACATTATAACAGCCATATTGTCTCAGTAGTACGTTATGGGACTTTAGGGAGTTTTACCACATTATAACAGCCATATTGTCTCAGTAGTACGTTATGGGACTTTAGGGAGTTATAACACATTATAACAGCCATATTGTCTCAGCAGTACGTTATGGGACTTTAGGGAGTTATAACACATTATAACAGCCATATTGTCTCAGCAGTACGTTATGGGACTTTAGTCTCTGGAGTTATAACACATTATAACAGCCATATTGTCTCAGTAGTACGTTATGGGACTTTAGGGAGTTATAACACATTATAACAGCCATATTGTCTCAGTAGTACGTTATGGGACTTTAGGGAGTTTTACCACATTATAACAGCCATATTGTCTCAGTAGTACGTTATGGGACTTTAGGGAGTTATAACACATTATAACAGCCATATTGTCTCAGTAGTACGTTATGGGACTTTAGTCTCTAGAGTTTTATCACATTATAACAGCCATATTGTCTCAGTAGTACGTTATGGGACTTTAGGGAGTTATAACACATTATAACAGCCATATTGTCTCAGCAGTACGTTATGGGACTTTAGGGAGTTATAACACATTATAACAGCCATATTGTCTCAGTAGTACGTTATGGGACTTTAGTCTCTAGAGTTTTAACACATTATAACAGCCATATTGTCTCAGTAGTACGTTATGTGACTTTAGGGAGTTATAACACATTATAACAGCCATATTGTCTCAGTAGTACGTTATGTGACTTTAGGGAGTTATAACACATTATAACAGCCATATTGTCTCAGCAGTACATTATGGGACTTTAGGGAGTTATAACACATTATAACAGCCATATTGTCTCAGCAGTACGTTATGTGGGTTTTAACCAGCCGGTTTGGACTGTTTGATAACTTGTCATTTGAAATACTTACCATTGATGTTCGGTAAGTCGGACGTTTGTGGAGCTGGGCTTTGTAAACAAACAACAGCGTAATGATGTGATCTACGTGACTTTACAGAGGTCCAGACAACCTTCTGGTAAAGAATATAGTGATTTGTAATACAACTGTTTCCTTCTGACTAAACGAAGGGTTCAATGACAAACACCATCCAGGGGTTAAAGTGTAGAGGCAGCTGTACATTAAAGAGTATCACTATGACAACAGGTAGACAGGTTGATACATAGTATCACCATAACAACAGGTTATACAGGTTGATACATAGTATCACCATAACAACAGGTAGACAGGTTGATACATAGTATCACCATGACAACAGGTAGACAGGTTGATACATAGTATCACCATGACAACAGGTAGACAGGGTCCCAACCAGCTCCAACCAAACCCTCTGAGTCACCATACCAGATTACAGTGATCATCACACAGGGTCCCAACCAGCTCCAAACCAGCCCTCTGAGTCTCCATACCAGATTACAGTGATCATCACACAGGGTCCCAACCAGCTCCAAACCAGCCCTCTGAGTCTCCATACCAGATTACAGTGATCATCACACAGGGTCCCAACCAGCTCCAAACCAGCCCTCTGAGTCACCATACCAGATTACAGTGATCATCACACAGGGTCCCAACCAGCTCCAAACCAGCCCTCTGAGTCACCATACCAGATTACAGTGATCATCACACAGGGTCCCAACCAGCTCCAAACCAGCCCTCTGAGTCACCATACCAGATTACAGTGATCATCACACAGGGTCCCAACCAGCTCCAAACCAGCCCTCTGAGTCACCATACCAGATTACAGTGATCATCACACAGGGTCCCAACCAGCTCCAAACCAGCCCTCTGAGTCTCCATACCAGATTACAGTGATCATCACACAGGGTCCCAACCAGCTCCAAACCAGCCCTCTGAGTCTCCATACCAGATTACAGTGATCATCACACAGGGTCCCAACCAGCTCCAAACCAGCCCTCTGAGTCACCATACCAGATTACAGTGATCATCACACAGGGTCCCAACCAGCTCCAAACCAGCCCTCTGAGTCACCATACCAGATTACAGTGATCATCACACAGGGTCCCAACCAGCTCCAAACCAGCCCTCTGAGTCACCATACCAGATTACAGTGATCATCACACAGGGTCCCAACCAGCTCCAAACCAGCCCTCTGAGTCACCATACCAGATTACAGTGATCATCACACAGGGTCCCAACCAGCTCCAAACCAGCCCTCTGAGTCACCATACCAGATTACAGTGATCATCACACAGGGTCCCAACCAGCTCCAAACCAGCCCTCTGAGTCTCCATACCAGATTACAGTGATCATCACACAGGGTCCCAACCAGCTCCAAACCAGCCCTCTGAGTCACCATAACAGATTACAGTGATCATCACACAGGGTCCCAACCAGCTCCAAACCAGCCCTCCCCCTCACCATAACAGATTACAGTGATCATCACACAGGGTCCCAACCAGCTCCAAACCAGCCCTCCCCCTCACCATAACAGATTACAGTGATCATCACACAGGGTCCCAACCAGCTCCAAACCAGCCCTCCCCCTCACCATAACAGATTACAGTGATCATCACACAGGGTCCCAACCAGCTCCAAACCAGCCCTCCCCCTCACCATAACAGATTACAGTGATCATCACACAGGGTCCCAACCAGCTCCAAACCAGCCCTCCCCCTCACCATAACAGATTACAGTGATCATCACACAGGGTCCCAACCAGCTCCAAACCAGCCCTCCCCCTCACCATAACAGATTACAGTGATCATCACACAGGGTCCCAACCAGCTCCAAACCAGCCCTCCCCCTCACCATAACAGATTACAGTGATCATCACACAGGGTCCCAACCAGCTCCAAACCAGCCCTCCCCCTCACCACAACAGATTACAGTGATCATCACACAGGGTCCCAACCAGCTCCAAACCAGCCCTCCCCCTCACCATAACAGATTACAGTGATCATCACACAGGGTCCCAACCAGCTCCAAACCAGCCCTCCCCCTCACCATAACAGATTACAGTGATCATCACACAGGGTCCCAACCAGCTCCAAACCAGCCCTCCCCCTCACCATAACAGATTACAGTGATCATCACACAGGGTCCCAACCAGCTCCAAACCAGCCCTCCCCCTCACCATACCAGATTACAGTGATCATCACACAGGATCCCAACCAGCTCCAAACCAGTCCTCCCCCTCACCATACCAGATTACAGTGATCATCACACAGGGTCCCAACCAGCTCCAAACCAGCCCTCCCCCTCACCATAACAGATTACAGTGATCATCACACAGGGTCCCAACCAGCTCCAAACCAGCCCTCCCCCTCACCATACCAGATTACAGTGATCATCACACAGGATCCCAACCAGCTCCAAACCAGCCCTCTGAGTCACCATAACAGATTACAGTAATCATCACACAGGGTCCCAACCAGCTCCAAACCAGCCCTCTGAGTCACCATACCAGATTACAGTGATCATCACACAGGGTCCCAACCAGCTCCAAACCAGCCCTCCCCCTCACCATAACAGATTACAGTGATCATCACACAGGGTCCCAACCAGCTCCAAACCAGCCCTCCCCCTCACCATAACAGATTACAGTGATCATCACACAGGGTCCCAACCAGCTCCAAACCAGCCCTCTGAGTCACCATACCAGATTACAGTGATCATCACACAGGGTCCCAACCAGCTCCAAACCAGCCCTCCCCCTCACCATAACAGATTACAGTGATCATCACACAGGGTCCCAACCAGCTCCAAACCAGCCCTCCCCCTCACCATACCAGATTACAGTGATCATCACACAGGGTCCCAACCAGCTCCAAACCAGCCCTCCCCCTCACCATAACAGATTACAGTGATCATCACACAGGGTCCCAACCAGCTCCAAACCAGCCCTCCCCCTCACCATACCAGATTACAGTGATCATCACACAGGGTCCCAACCAGCTCCAAACCAGCCCTCCCCCTCACCATAACAGATTACAGTGATCATCACACAGGGTCCCAACTAGCTCCAAACCAGCCCTCCCCCTCACCATACCAGATTACAGTGATCATCACACAGGGTCCCAACCAGCTCCAAACCAGCCCTCCCCCTCACCATAACAGATTACAGTGATCATCACACAGGGTCCCAACCAGCTCCAAACCAGCCCTCCCCCTCACCATACCGGATTACAGTGATCATCACACAGGGTCCCAACCAGCTCCAAACCAGCCCTCCCCCTCACCATAACAGATTACAGTGATCATCACACAGGGTCCCAACTAGCTCCAAACCAGCCCTCCCCCTCACCATACCAGATTACAGTGATCATCACACAGGATCCCAACCAGCTCCAAACCAGCCCTCTGAGTCACCATAACAGATTACAGTAATCATCACACAGGGTCCCAACCAGCTCCAAACCAGCCCTCTGAGTCACCATACCAGATTACAGTGATCATCACACAGGGTCCCAACCAGCTCCAAACCAGCCCTCCCCCTCACCATAACAGATTACAGTGATCATCACACAGGGTCCCAACCAGCTCCAAACCAGCCCTCCCCCTCACCAGAACAGATTACAGTGATCATCACACAGGGTCCCAACCAGCTCCAAACCAGCCCTCCCCCTCACCATAACAGATTACAGTGATCATCACACAGGGTCCCAACCAGCTCCAAACCAGCCCTCCCCCACACCATAACAGATTACAGTGATCATCACACAGGATCCCAACCAGCTCCAAACCAGCCCTCCCCCTCACCAGAACAGATTACAGTGATCATCACACAGGATCCCAACCAGCTCCAAACCAGCCCTCCCCCTCACCATAACAGATTACAGTGATCATCACACAGGGTCCCAACCAGCTCCAAACCAGCCCTCCCCCTCACCATACCAGATTACAGTGATCATCACACAGGGTCCCAACCAGCTCCAAACCAGCCCTCCCCCTCACCATACCAGATTACAGTGATCATCACACAGGGTCCCAACCAGCTCCAAACCAGCCCTCCCCCTCACCATACCAGATTACATCATCACACAGGGTCCCAACCAGCTCCAAAACAGCCCTCCCCCTCACCATACCAGATTACAGTGATCATCACACAGGGTCCCAACCAGCTCCAAACCAGCCGTCCCCCTCACCATACCAGATTACATCATCACACAGGGTCCCAACCAGCTCCAAACCAGCCCTCCCCCTCACCATACCAGATTACAGTGATCATCACACAGGGTCCCAACCAGCTCCAAACCAGCCCTCCCCCTCACCATAACAGATTACAGTGATCATCACACAGGGTCCCAACCAGCTCCAAACCAGCCCTCCCCCACACCATAACAGATTACAGTGATCATCACACAGGATCCCAACCAGCTCCAAACCAGCCCTCCCCCTCACCAGAACAGATTACAGTGATCATCACACAGGATCCCAACCAGCTCCAAACCAGCCCTCCCCCTCACCATAACAGATTACAGTGATCATCACACAGGGTCCCAACCAGCTCCAAACCAGCCCTCCCCCTCACCATACCAGATTACAGTGATCATCACACAGGGTCCCAACCAGCTCCAAACCAGCCCTCCCCCTCACCATACCAGATTACAGTGATCATCACACAGGGTCCCAACCAGCTCCAAACCAGCCCTCCCCCTCACCATACCAGATTACATCATCACACAGGGTCCCAACCAGCTCCAAAACAGCCCTCCCCCTCACCATACCAGATTACAGTGATCATCACACAGGGTCCCAACCAGCTCCAAACCAGCCGTCCCCCTCACCATACCAGATTACATCATCACACAGGGTCCCAACCAGCTCCAAACCAGCCCTCCCCCTCACCATACCAGATTACAGTGATCATCACACAGGGTCCCAACCAGCTCCAAACCAGCCCTCCCCCTCACCATAACAGATTACAGTGATCATCACACAGGGTCCCAACCAGCTCCAAACCAGCCCTCCCCCTCACCATACCAGATTACAGTGATCATCACACAGGGTCCCAACCAGCTCCAAACCAGCCCTCCCCCTCACCATACCAGATTACAGTGATCATCACACAGGGTCCAAACCAGCTCCAAACCAGCCCTCCCCCACACCATAACAGATTACAGTGATCATCACACAGGGTCCAAACCAGCTCCAAACCAGCCCTCCCCCACACCATACCAGATTACATCATCACACAGGGTCCCAACCAGCTCCAAACCAGCCCTCCCCCTCACCATAACAGATTACAGTGATCATCACACAGGGTCCCAACCAGCTCCAAACCAGCCCTCCCCCTCACCATACCAGATTACAGTGATCATCACACAGGGTCCCAACCAGCTCCAAACCAGCCCTCCCCCTCACCATACCAGATTACAGTGATCATCATACAGGGTCCCAACCAGCTCCAAACCAGCCCTCCCCCTCACCATACCAGATTACAGTGATCATCACACAGGGTCCCAACCAGCTCCAAACCAGCCCTCCCCCTCACCATACCAGATTACAGTGATCATCACACAGGGTCCCAACCAGTTCCAAACCAGGCCTCCCCCTCACCATACCAGATTACAGTGATCATCACACAGGGTCCCAACCAGCTCCAAACCAGCCCTCCCCCTCACCATACCAGATTACAGTGATCATCACACAGGGTCCCAACCAGCTCCAAACCAGCCCTCCCCCTCACCATAACAGATTACAGTGATCATCACACAGGGTCCCAACCAGCTCCAAACCAGCCCTCCCCCTCACCATACCAGATTACAGTGATCATCACACAGGGTCCCAACCAGCTCCAAACCAGCCCTCCCCCTCACCATAACAGATTACAGTGATCATCACACAGGGTCCCAACCAGCTCCAAACCAGCCCTCCCCCTCACCATAACAGATTACAGTGATCATCACACAGGGTCCCAACCAGCTCCAAACCAGCCCTCCCCCTCACCATACCAGATTACAGTGATCATCACACAGGGTCCCAACCAGCTCCAAACCAGCCCTCCCCCACACCATAACAGATTACAGTGATCATCACACAGGGTCCCAACCAGCTCCAAACCAGCCCTCCCCCTCACCATACCAGATTACAGTGATCATCACACAGGGTCCCAACCAGCTCCAAACCAGCCCTCCCCAACACCATAACAGATTACAGTGATCATCACACAGGGTCCCAACCAGCTCCAAACCAGCCCTCCCCCTCACCATAACAGATTACAGTGATCATCACACAGGGTCCCAACCAGCTCCAAACCAGCCCTCCCCCTCACCATACCAGATTACAGTGATCATCACACAGGGTCCCAACCAGCTCCAAACCAGCCCTCCCCCTCACCATAACAGATTACAGTGATCATCACACAGGGTCCCAACCAGCTCCAAACCAGCCCTCCCCCTCACCATACCAGATTACAGTGATCATCACACAGGATCCCAACCAGCTCCAAACCAGCCCTCCCCCTCACCATACCGGATTACAGTGATCATCACACAGGGTCCCAACCAGCTCCAAACCAGCCCTCCCCCTCACCATAACAGATTACAGTGATCATCACACAGGGTCCCAACCAGCTCCAAACCAGCCCTCCCCCTCACCATACCAGATTACAGTGATCATCACACAGGATCCCAACCAGCTCCAAACCAGCCCTCTGAGTCACCATAACAGATTACAGTAATCATCACACAGGGTCCCAACCAGCTCCAAACCAGCCCTCTGAGTCACCATACCAGATTACAGTGATCATCACACAGGGTCCCAACCAGCTCCAAACCAGCCCTCCCCCTCACCATAACAGATTACAGTGATCATCACACAGGGTCCCAACCAGCTCCAAACCAGCCCTCCCCCTCACCAGAACAGATTACAGTGATCATCACACAGGGTCCAAACCAGCTCCAAACCAGCCCTCCCCCTCACCATAACAGATTACAGTGATCATCACACAGGGTCCCAACCAGCTCCAAACCAGCCCTCCCCCACACCATAACAGATTACAGTGATCATCACACAGGATCCCAACCAGCTCCAAACCAGCCCTCCCCCTCACCAGAACAGATTACAGTGATCATCACACAGGATCCCAACCAGCTCCAAACCAGCCCTCCCCCTCACCATAACAGATTACAGTGATCATCACACAGGGTCCCAACCAGCTCCAAACCAGCCCTCCCCCTCACCATACCAGATTACAGTGATCATCACACAGGGTCCCAACCAGCTCCAAACCAGCCCTCCCCCTCACCATACCAGATTACAGTGATCATCACACAGGGTCCCAACCAGCTCCAAACCAGCCCTCCCCCTCACCATACCAGATTACATCATCACACAGGGTCCCAACCAGCTCCAAACCAGCCCTCCCCCTCACCATACCAGATTACAGTGATCATCACACAGGGTCCCAACCAGCTCCAAACCAGCCGTCCCCCTCACCATACCAGATTACATCATCACACAGGGTCCCAACCAGCTCCAAACCAGCCCTCCCCCTCACCATACCAGATTACAGTGATCATCACACAGGGTCCCAACCAGCTCCAAACCAGCCCTCCCCCTCACCATAACAGATTACAGTGATCATCACACAGGGTCCCAACCAGCTCCAAACCAGCCCTCCCCCTCACCATACCAGATTACAGTGATCATCACACAGGGTCCCAACCAGCTCCAAACCAGCCCTCCCCCTCACCATACCAGATTACAGTGATCATCACACAGGGTCCAAACCAGCTCCAAACCAGCCCTCCCCCACACCATAACAGATTACAGTGATCATCACACAGGGTCCAAACCAGCTCCAAACCAGCCCTCCCCCACACCATACCAGATTACATCATCACACAGGGTCCCAACCAGCTCCAAACCAGCCCTCCCCCTCACCTTTACAGATTACAGTGATCATCACACAGGGTCCCAACCAGCTCCAAACCAGCCCTCCCCCTCACCATACCAGATTACAGTGATCATCACACAGGGTCCCAACCAGCTCCAAACCAGCCCTCCCCCTCACCATACCAGATTACAGTGATCATCATACAGGGTCCCAACCAGCTCCAAACCAGCCCTCCCCCTCACCATACCAGATTACAGTGATCATCACACAGGGTCCCAACCAGCTCCAAACCAGCCCTCCCCCTCACCATACCAGATTACAGTGATCATCACACAGGGTCCCAACCAGCTCCAAACCAGCCCTCCCCCTCACCATACCAGATTACAGTGATCATCACACAGGGTCCCAACCAGCTCCAAACCAGCCCTCCCCCTCACCAGAACAGATTACAGTGATCATCACACAGGATCCCAACCAGCTCCAAACCAGCCCTCCCCCTCACCATAACAGATTACAGTGATCATCACACAGGGTCCCAACCAGCTCCAAACCAGCCCTCCCCCTCACCATACCAGATTACATCATCACACAGGGTCCCAACCAGCTCCAAACCAGCCCTCCCCCTCACCATAACAGATTACAGTGATCATCACACAGGGTCCCAACCAGCTCCAAACCAGCCCTCCCCCTCACCATAACAGATTACAGTGATCATCACACAGGGTCCCAACCAGCTCCAAACCAGCCCTCCCCCTCACCATAACAGATTACAGTGATCATCACACAGGGTCCCAACCAGCTCCAAACCAGCCCTCCCCCTCACCATAACAGATTACAGTGATCATCACACAGGGTCCCAACCAGCTCCAAACCAGCCCTCCCCCTCACCACAACAGATTACAGTGATCATCACACAGGGTCCCAACCAGCTCCAAACCAGCCCTCCCCCTCACCATAACAGATTACAGTGATCATCACACAGGGTCCCAACCAGCTCCAAACCAGCCCTCCCCCTCACCATAACAGATTACAGTGATCATCACACAGGGTCCCAACCAGCTCCAAACCAGCCCTCCCCCTCACCATAACAGATTACAGTGATCATCACACAGGGTCCCAACCAGCTCCAAACCAGCCCTCCCCCTCACCATACCAGATTACAGTGATCATCACACAGGATCCCAACCAGCTCCAAACCAGTCCTCCCCCTCACCATACCAGATTACAGTGATCATCACACAGGGTCCCAACCAGCTCCAAACCAGCCCTCCCCCTCACCATAACAGATTACAGTGATCATCACACAGGGTCCCAACCAGCTCCAAACCAGCCCTCCCCCTCACCATACCAGATTACAGTGATCATCACACAGGATCCCAACCAGCTCCAAACCAGCCCTCTGAGTCACCATAACAGATTACAGTAATCATCACACAGGGTCCCAACCAGCTCCAAACCAGCCCTCTGAGTCACCATACCAGATTACAGTGATCATCACACAGGGTCCCAACCAGCTCCAAACCAGCCCTCCCCCTCACCATAACAGATTACAGTGATCATCACACAGGGTCCCAACCAGCTCCAAACCAGCCCTCCCCCTCACCATAACAGATTACAGTGATCATCACACAGGGTCCCAACCAGCTCCAAACCAGCCCTCTGAGTCACCATACCAGATTACAGTGATCATCACACAGGGTCCCAACCAGCTCCAAACCAGCCCTCCCCCTCACCATAACAGATTACAGTGATCATCACACAGGGTCCCAACCAGCTCCAAACCAGCCCTCCCCCTCACCATACCAGATTACAGTGATCATCACACAGGGTCCCAACCAGCTCCAAACCAGCCCTCCCCCTCACCATAACAGATTACAGTGATCATCACACAGGGTCCCAACCAGCTCCAAACCAGCCCTCCCCCTCACCATACCAGATTACAGTGATCATCACACAGGGTCCCAACCAGCTCCAAACCAGCCCTCCCCCTCACCATAACAGATTACAGTGATCATCACACAGGGTCCCAACTAGCTCCAAACCAGCCCTCCCCCTCACCATACCAGATTACAGTGATCATCACACAGGGTCCCAACCAGCTCCAAACCAGCCCTCCCCCTCACCATAACAGATTACAGTGATCATCACACAGGGTCCCAACCAGCTCCAAACCAGCCCTCCCCCTCACCATACCGGATTACAGTGATCATCACACAGGGTCCCAACCAGCTCCAAACCAGCCCTCCCCCTCACCATAACAGATTACAGTGATCATCACACAGGGTCCCAACTAGCTCCAAACCAGCCCTCCCCCTCACCATACCAGATTACAGTGATCATCACACAGGATCCCAACCAGCTCCAAACCAGCCCTCTGAGTCACCATAACAGATTACAGTAATCATCACACAGGGTCCCAACCAGCTCCAAACCAGCCCTCTGAGTCACCATACCAGATTACAGTGATCATCACACAGGGTCCCAACCAGCTCCAAACCAGCCCTCCCCCTCACCATAACAGATTACAGTGATCATCACACAGGGTCCCAACCAGCTCCAAACCAGCCCTCCCCCTCACCAGAACAGATTACAGTGATCATCACACAGGGTCCCAACCAGCTCCAAACCAGCCCTCCCCCTCACCATAACAGATTACAGTGATCATCACACAGGGTCCCAACCAGCTCCAAACCAGCCCTCCCCCACACCATAACAGATTACAGTGATCATCACACAGGATCCCAACCAGCTCCAAACCAGCCCTCCCCCTCACCAGAACAGATTACAGTGATCATCACACAGGATCCCAACCAGCTCCAAACCAGCCCTCCCCCTCACCATAACAGATTACAGTGATCATCACACAGGGTCCCAACCAGCTCCAAACCAGCCCTCCCCCTCACCATACCAGATTACAGTGATCATCACACAGGGTCCCAACCAGCTCCAAACCAGCCCTCCCCCTCACCATACCAGATTACAGTGATCATCACACAGGGTCCCAACCAGCTCCAAACCAGCCCTCCCCCTCACCATACCAGATTACATCATCACACAGGGTCCCAACCAGCTCCAAAACAGCCCTCCCCCTCACCATACCAGATTACAGTGATCATCACACAGGGTCCCAACCAGCTCCAAACCAGCCGTCCCCCTCACCATACCAGATTACATCATCACACAGGGTCCCAACCAGCTCCAAACCAGCCCTCCCCCTCACCATACCAGATTACAGTGATCATCACACAGGGTCCCAACCAGCTCCAAACCAGCCCTCCCCCTCACCATAACAGATTACAGTGATCATCACACAGGGTCCCAACCAGCTCCAAACCAGCCCTCCCCCACACCATAACAGATTACAGTGATCATCACACAGGATCCCAACCAGCTCCAAACCAGCCCTCCCCCTCACCAGAACAGATTACAGTGATCATCACACAGGATCCCAACCAGCTCCAAACCAGCCCTCCCCCTCACCATAACAGATTACAGTGATCATCACACAGGGTCCCAACCAGCTCCAAACCAGCCCTCCCCCTCACCATACCAGATTACAGTGATCATCACACAGGGTCCCAACCAGCTCCAAACCAGCCCTCCCCCTCACCATACCAGATTACAGTGATCATCACACAGGGTCCCAACCAGCTCCAAACCAGCCCTCCCCCTCACCATACCAGATTACATCATCACACAGGGTCCCAACCAGCTCCAAAACAGCCCTCCCCCTCACCATACCAGATTACAGTGATCATCACACAGGGTCCCAACCAGCTCCAAACCAGCCGTCCCCCTCACCATACCAGATTACATCATCACACAGGGTCCCAACCAGCTCCAAACCAGCCCTCCCCCTCACCATACCAGATTACAGTGATCATCACACAGGGTCCCAACCAGCTCCAAACCAGCCCTCCCCCTCACCATAACAGATTACAGTGATCATCACACAGGGTCCCAACCAGCTCCAAACCAGCCCTCCCCCTCACCATACCAGATTACAGTGATCATCACACAGGGTCCAAACCAGCTCCAAACCAGCCCTCCCCCACACCATAACAGATTACAGTGATCATCACACAGGGTCCAAACCAGCTCCAAACCAGCCCTCCCCCACACCATACCAGATTACATCATCACACAGGGTCCCAACCAGCTCCAAACCAGCCCTCCCCCTCACCATAACAGATTACAGTGATCATCACACAGGGTCCCAACCAGCTCCAAACCAGCCCTCCCCCTCACCATACCAGATTACAGTGATCATCACACAGGGTCCCAACCAGCTCCAAACCAGCCCTCCCCCTCACCATACCAGATTACAGTGATCATCATACAGGGTCCCAACCAGCTCCAAACCAGCCCTCCCCCTCACCATACCAGATTACAGTGATCATCACACAGGGTCCCAACCAGCTCCAAACCAGCCCTCCCCCTCACCATACCAGATTACAGTGATCATCACACAGGGTCCCAACCAGTTCCAAACCAGGCCTCCCCCTCACCATACCAGATTACAGTGATCATCACACAGGGTCCCAACCAGCTCCAAACCAGCCCTCCCCCTCACCATACCAGATTACAGTGATCATCACACAGGGTCCCAACCAGCTCCAAACCAGCCCTCCCCCTCACCATAACAGATTACAGTGATCATCACACAGGGTCCCAACCAGCTCCAAACCAGCCCTCCCCCTCACCATACCAGATTACAGTGATCATCACACAGGGTCCCAACCAGCTCCAAACCAGCCCTCCCCCTCACCATAACAGATTACAGTGATCATCACACAGGGTCCCAACCAGCTCCAAACCAGCCCTCCCCCTCACCATAACAGATTACAGTGATCATCACACAGGGTCCCAACCAGCTCCAAACCAGCCCTCCCCCTCACCATACCAGATTACAGTGATCATCACACAGGGTCCCAACCAGCTCCAAACCAGCCCTCCCCCACACCATAACAGATTACAGTGATCATCACACAGGGTCCCAACCAGCTCCAAACCAGCCCTCCCCCTCACCATACCAGATTACAGTGATCATCACACAGGGTCCCAACCAGCTCCAAACCAGCCCTCCCCCACACCATAACAGATTACAGTGATCATCACACAGGGTCCCAACCAGCTCCAAACCAGCCCTCCCCCTCACCATAACAGATTACAGTGATCATCACACAGGGTCCCAACCAGCTCCAAACCAGCCCTCCCCCTCACCATACCAGATTACAGTGATCATCACACAGGGTCCCAACCAGCTCCAAACCAGCCCTCCCCCTCACCATAACAGATTACAGTGATCATCACACAGGGTCCCAACCAGCTCCAAACCAGCCCTCCCCCTCACCATACCAGATTACAGTGATCATCACACAGGATCCCAACCAGCTCCAAACCAGCCCTCCCCCTCACCATACCGGATTACAGTGATCATCACACAGGGTCCCAACCAGCTCCAAACCAGCCCTCCCCCTCACCATAACAGATTACAGTGATCATCACACAGGGTCCCAACCAGCTCCAAACCAGCCCTCCCCCTCACCATACCAGATTACAGTGATCATCACACAGGATCCCAACCAGCTCCAAACCAGCCCTCTGAGTCACCATAACAGATTACAGTAATCATCACACAGGGTCCCAACCAGCTCCAAACCAGCCCTCTGAGTCACCATACCAGATTACAGTGATCATCACACAGGGTCCCAACCAGCTCCAAACCAGCCCTCCCCCTCACCATAACAGATTACAGTGATCATCACACAGGGTCCCAACCAGCTCCAAACCAGCCCTCCCCCTCACCAGAACAGATTACAGTGATCATCACACAGGGTCCAAACCAGCTCCAAACCAGCCCTCCCCCTCACCATAACAGATTACAGTGATCATCACACAGGGTCCCAACCAGCTCCAAACCAGCCCTCCCCCACACCATAACAGATTACAGTGATCATCACACAGGATCCCAACCAGCTCCAAACCAGCCCTCCCCCTCACCAGAACAGATTACAGTGATCATCACACAGGATCCCAACCAGCTCCAAACCAGCCCTCCCCCTCACCATAACAGATTACAGTGATCATCACACAGGGTCCCAACCAGCTCCAAACCAGCCCTCCCCCTCACCATACCAGATTACAGTGATCATCACACAGGGTCCCAACCAGCTCCAAACCAGCCCTCCCCCTCACCATACCAGATTACAGTGATCATCACACAGGGTCCCAACCAGCTCCAAACCAGCCCTCCCCCCTCACCATACCAGATTACATCATCACACAGGGTACCAACCAGCTCCAAACCAGCCCTCCCCCTCACCATACCAGATTACAGTGATCATCACACAGGGTCCCAACCAGCTCCAAACCAGCCGTCCCCCTCACCATACCAGATTACATCATCACACAGGGTCCCAACCAGCTCCAAACCAGCCCTCCCCCTCACCATACCAGATTACAGTGATCATCACACAGGGTCCCAACCAGCTCCAAACCAGCCCTCCCCCTCACCATAACAGATTACAGTGATCATCACACAGGGTCCCAACCAGCTCCAAACCAGCCCTCCCCCTCACCATACCAGATTACAGTGATCATCACACAGGGTCCCAACCAGCTCCAAACCAGCCCTCCCCCTCACCTTTACAGATTACAGTGATCATCACACAGGGTCCCAACCAGCTCCAAACCAGCCCTCCCCCTCACCATACCAGATTACAGTGATCATCACACAGGGTCCCAACCAGCTCCAAACCAGCCCTCCCCCTCACCATACCAGATTACAGTGATCATCATACAGGGTCCCAACCAGCTCCAAACCAGCCCTCCCCCTCACCATACCAGATTACAGTGATCATCACACAGGGTCCCAACCAGCTCCAAACCAGCCCTCCCCCTCACCATACCAGATTACAGTGATCATCACACAGGGTCCCAACCAGCTCCAAACCAGCCCTCCCCCTCACCATACCAGATTACAGTGATCATCACACAGGGTCCCAACCAGCTCCAAACCAGCCCTCCCCCTCACCAGAACAGATTACAGTGATCATCACACAGGATCCCAACCAGCTCCAAACCAGCCCTCCCCCTCACCATAACAGATTACAGTGATCATCACACAGGGTCCCAACCAGCTCCAAACCAGCCCTCCCCCTCACCATACCAGATTACAGTGATCATCACACAGGGTCCCAACCAGCTCCAAACCAGCCCTCCCCCTCACCATACCAGATTACAGTGATCATCACACAGGGTCCCAACCAGCTCCAAACCAGCCCTCCCCCTCACCATACCAGATTACATCATCACACAGGGTCCCAACCAGCTCCAAACCAGCCCTCCCCCTCACCATACCAGATTACAGTGATCATCACACAGGGTCCCAACCAGCTCCAAACCAGCCGTCCCCCTCACCATACCAGATTACATCATCACACAGGGTCCCAACCAGCTCCAAACCAGCCCTCCCCCTCACCATACCAGATTACAGTGATCATCACACAGGGTCCCAACCAGCTCCAAACCAGCCCTCCCCCTCACCATAACAGATTACAGTGATCATCACACAGGGTCCCAACCAGCTCCAAACCAGCCCTCCCCCTCACCATACCAGATTACAGTGATCATCACACAGGGTCCCAACCAGCTCCAAACCAGCCCTCCCCCTCACCATACCAGATTACAGTGATCATCACACAGGGTCCAAACCAGCTCCAAACCAGCCCTCCCCCACACCATAACAGATTACAGTGATCATCACACAGGGTCCAAACCAGCTCCAAACCAGCCCTCCCCCACACCATACCAGATTACATCATCACACAGGGTCCCAACCAGCTCCAAACCAGCCCTCCCCCTCACCATAACAGATTACAGTGATCATCACACAGGGTCCCAACCAGCTCCAAACCAGCCCTCCCCCTCACCATACCAGATTACAGTGATCATCACACAGGGTCCCAACCAGCTCCAAACCAGCCCTCCCCCTCACCATACCAGATTACAGTGATCATCACACAGGGTCCCAACCAGCTCCAAACCAGCCCTCCCCCTCACCATAACAGATTACAGTGATCATCACACAGGGTCCCAACCAGCTCCAAACCAGCCCTCCCCCTCACCATAACAGATTACAGTGATCATCACACAGGGTCCCAACCAGCTCCAAACCAGCCCTCCCCCTCACCATAACAGATTACAGTGATCATCACACAGGGTCCCAACCAGCTCCAAACCAGCCCTCTGAGTCTCCATACCAGATTACAGTGATCATCACACAGGGTCCCAACCAGCTCCAAACCAGCCCTCTGAGTCTCCATACCAGATTACAGTGATCATCACACAGGGTCCCAACCAGCTCCAAACCAGCCCTCTGAGTCTCCATACCAGATTACAGTGATCATCACACAGGGTCCCAACCAGCTCCAAACCAGCCCTCTGAGTCACCATACCAGATTACAGTGATCATCACACAGGGTCCCAACCAGCTCCAAACCAGCCCTCCCCCTCACCATACCAGATTACAGTGATCATCACACAGGGTCCCAACCAGCTCCAAACCAGCCCTCCCCCTCACCATACCAGATTACATCATCACACAGGGTCCCAACCAGCTCCAAACCAGCCCTCCCCCTAACCATAACAGATTACAGTGATCATCACACAGGGTCCCAACCAGCTCCAAACCAGCCCTCCCCCTCACCATAACAGATTACAGTGATCATCACACAGGGTCCCAACCAGCTCCAAACCAGCCCTCCCCCTCACCATAACAGATTACAGTGATCATCATACAGGGTCCCAATCAGCTCCAAACCAGCCCTCCCCCTCACCATACCAGATTACAGTGATCATCACACAGGATCCCAACCAGCTCCAAACCAGCCCTCCCCCTCACCATAACAGATTACAGTGATCATCACACAGGGTCCCAACCAGCTCCAAACCAGCCCTCCCCCTCACCATAACAGATTACAGTGATCATCACACAGGGTCCCAACCAGCTCCAAACCAGCCCTCCCCCTCACCATAACAGATTACAGTGATCATCACACAGGGTCCCAACCAGCTCCAAACCAGCCCTCTGAGTCACCATACCAGATTACATCATCACACAGGGTCCCAACCAACCAGTGACATAGTATCACCATGACAACATGTAGACAGGGTCCAAACCAGCCCTCCCCCTCACCAGAACAATAGACAGATATTAATACTCCCCAAAGACCATTTGTCTTTGGACTGAGTTACTGAATGGGGTGTTAGGGAGAGAGCGCTCTGTGATTGTGGAATTGTGAAATTGTCTATGGCGCTGAGCTATGCTTGGAAGACAGAAGGATTTACAGTGATCATCACACAGGGTCCCAACCAGCTCCAAAACCAGCCCTCCCCCACCACATAACAGATTACAGTGATCATCACACAGGGTCCCAACCAGCTCCAAACCAGCCCCTCCCCCTCACCATACAGATTACAGTGATCATCACACAGGGTCCCAAACCAGCTCCAAACCAGCCCTCCCCCTCACCATACCAGATTACAGTGATCATCACACAGGGTCCCAACCAGCTCCAAACCAGCCCTCCCCCTCACCATAACAGATTACAGTGATCATCACACAGGGTCCCAACCAGCTCCAAACCAGCCCTCCCCCTCACCATACCAGATTACAGTGATCATCACACAGGGTCCCAACCAGCTCCAAACCAGCCCTCCCCTCTCACCATACCAGATTACAGTGATCATCACACAGGGTCCCAACCAGCTCCAAACCAGCCTCCCCCTCACCATAACAGATTACAGTGATCATCACACAGGGTCCCAACCAGCTCCAAACCAGCCCTCCCCCTCACCATACCAGATTACAGTGATCATCACACAGGATCCCAACCAGCTCCAAACCAGCCCTCCCCGTCACCATAACAGATTACAGTAATCATCACACAGGGGTCCCAACCAGCTCCAAACCAGCCCTCCCCCTCACCATAACCAGATTACAGTGATCATCACACAGGGTCCCAACCAGCTCCAAACCAGCCCTCCCCCTCACCATAACAGATTACAGTGATCATCACACAGGGTCCCAACCAGCTCCAAACCAGCCCTCCCCCTCACCACATAAACAGATTACAGTGATCATCACACAGGGTCCCAACCAGCTCCAAACCAGCCCTCCCCCTCACCATACTTTACAGTGATCATCACACAGGGTCCCAACCAGCTCCAAACCAGCCCTCCCCCTCACCATAACAGATTACAGTGATCATCACACAGGGTCCCAACCAGCTCCAACCAGCCCTCCTCCCTCACCATAACAGATTACAGTGATCATCACACAGGATCCCAACCAGCTCCAAACCAGCCCTCCCCCTCACCATAACAGATTACAGTGATCATCACACAGGGTCCCAACCAGCTCCAAACCAGCCCTCCCCCTCACCATACCAGATTACAGTGATCATCACACAGGGTCCCAACCAGCTCCAAACCAGCCCTCCCCCTCACCATAACAGATTACAGTGATCATCACACAGGGTCCCAACCAGCTCCAAACCAGCCCTCCCCCCCACCATAACCAGATTACAGTGATCATCACACAGGGTCCCAACCAGCTCAAACCAGCCCTCCCCCTCACCATAACAGATTACAGTGATCATCACACAGGGTCCCAACCAGCTCCAAACCAGCCCTCCCCCTCACCATACCAGTAGTATCATCACACAGGGTCCCAACCAGCTCCAAACCAGCCCTCCCCCTCCCATAACCAGATTACAGTGATCATCACACAGGGTCCCAACCAGCTCCAAACCACCCTCCCCCTCACCATAACAGATTACAGTGATCATCACACAGGGTCCCAACCAGCTCCAAACCAGCCCTCTCTCCTCACCATACCAGATTACAGTGATCATCACACAGGGTCCCAACCAGCTCCAAACCAGCCCTCCCCCTCACCATACAGATTACAGTGATCATCACACAGGGTCCCAACAGCAGCTCCAAACCAGCCCTCCCCCTCACCATACCAGATTACAGTGATCATCACACAGGGTCCCACCAGCTCCAAACCAGCCCTCCCCCTCACATACCAGATTACAGTGATCATCACACAGGGTCCCCACCAGCTCCAAACCAGGTGATCATCAGCCCCCCCCCTCCTCACCATACCAGATTACAGTGATCATCACACAGGGTCCAACCAGCTCCAAACCAGCCCTCCCCTCACCATACCAGATTACAGTGATCATCACACAGGTCCCAACCAGCTCCAAACCAGCCCTCCCCCTCACCATAACCAGATTACAGTGATCATCACAGGGTCCCAACCAGCTCCAAACCAGCCCTCCCCCTCACCATAACAGATTACAGTGATCATCACACAGATCCCAACCAGCTCCAAACCAGCCCTCCCCCTCACCATAACAGATTACAGTGATCATCACACAGGGTCCCAACCAGCTCCAAACCAGCCCTCCCCCTCA
>NW_022261985.1:15562405-15586690 GCF_002021735.2 Oncorhynchus kisutch | reverse complement strand
CATCACCCCCCCGCTTACAGAAACCCCCCCCTCTCTCTAAATATCCATCACCCCCCCTCTCTAATAACCCTTCACCCCTCCACCCTCACCTCTCTCTCTTAATATCCATCACCCCCCCTCTCTAATACTCATCACCCCCCCCTCTCTAATAGCCTTCACCCTTCCACCCATCTCTCTAATATCCATCACCCCCCCTCTCTCTAATATCCATCACCCCCCCTCTCTCTAAAATCCATCACCCCTCACCCTCACCTCTCTCTCTAATATCCATCACCCCCCTCTCTAATAGCCTTCACCCCTCACCCATCTCTCTAATATCCATCACCCCCCTCTCTAATAGCCATCACCCCTCACCCCTCTCTCTAATATCCATCACCCCTCAACCCTCTCTCTAATAGCCATCACCCCTCACCCCCTCACCCATCTCTCTAATAGCCATCACCCTAACACCCTCACCCCTCTCTCTCTCATCATCACCCCTCACCCCTCTCTCTAAGATCCATCAACCCTCACTCTATCTCTAATATCCATCACCCCCTCACCGCTCTCTAATATCCATCACCCCTCACCCCTCTCTCTAAAATCCATCACACCCTCCCCTCACCCCCTCTCTAATATCAATCACCCTCACCCCCTCTCTCTCTAACTATCATCACCCCTCACCCCTCTCTTAATAGCCATCACCCCTCACCTCTCTCTCTAATATCCATCACCCCTCACCCATCTCTCTAATAGCCATCACCCCTCACCCCCTCTCCCATCTCTCTAATAGCCATCACCCCTCACACCCTCACCCCTCTCTCTAAAATCATCACCCCTCACCCTCACCCCCCTCTCTAATATCAATCACCCCTCACCCCCCTCTCTCTCTCTAATATCAACCATCCACACCCTCCCCCTCACCCCTCTCTGTAAAATCCATCACACCTCGCCCCTCTCTCTAATATCCATCACCCCCTCACCCCTCTCTCTAATATCTTCACCCCACACCCTCACCCCTCTCTCTAAATATCCTTCACCCCTCCCCCTCGCCCCTCTCTCTAATATCCTTCACCCCCACACCCCTCACCCCTCTCTCTAATATCCTTCACCCCACACCCTCCCCTCTCTCTAATATCCATCACCCCTCCCCCTCACCCCTATCTCTAATATCCATCACCCCCCCCCCTCTTCTCTAATATCCATCACCCCTCCCCCTCACCCCTCTCTCTAATATCCATCACCCCTCACCCCTCTCTCTCTCTAATAGCCCTTCACCCCTCCCCCTCCCCTCTCTCTCGAATATCCATCACCCCTCCCCCTCACCCCTCTCTCTAATATCCATCACCCCTCACCCCCCTCTCTAATTATCCATCACCCCTCCCCCTCCCCCTCTCTCTAATATCCATCACCCCTCCCCCTCACCCCTCTCTCTAATATCCATCACCCCTCCCCCTATCTCTAATATCCTTCACCCCTCCCCCTCTCTCTAATATCCATCCCCCTCCCATTAGTGGGGAACTATAACCACAGACACGTGAGAACCTTGACTTGGGAGCTTCTTGAGAGTGTCTTGAGAGGGGGAGACAGAACATATGAAGGGAGAGGAGCCAAAATGAGACGAGGCATTCCCAGCAAACCCCCCTGATCCCCTGTTCCCCCCTTTCCCTTCTTACAGACAGAGATGGGGCCAAGTAGGGAGAGCACCAGCAGTGCCAAGTGGAGCTAATGTCTTCTATTGGCTACTGATCCTCTCTGTCTGTATCTAGTCCATGTCTATACTGCTGTAGAATACCGTTATTGTTCTGTTTCCTGTATCTATAGACCTCCTCTCTGCTGTAGAATGACCTTTATGTTCTGTTTCCTGTATCTATAGACCTCCTTCTCTGTTGTAGAATGACCTTTATGTTCTGTTTCCTGTATCTATAGACCTCCTCTCTGCTGTAGAATGAACCTTTATGTTCTGTTTCCTGTATCTATAGACCTCCTCTCTGCTGTAGAATTACCTTTATGTTCTGTTTCCTGTATCTATAGACCTCCTCTCTGCTGTAGAATGACCTTTATGTTCTGTTTCCTGTATCTATAGACCTCCTCTCTGCTGTAGAATGACCTTTATGTTCTGTTTCCTGTATCTATAGACCTCCTCTCTGCTGTAGAATGACCTTTATGTTCTGTTTCCTGTATCTATAGACCTCCTCTCTGCTGTAGAATGACCTTTATGTTCTGTTTCCTGTATCTATAGACCTCCTCTCTGCTGTAGAATGACCTTTATGTTCTTTTCCTGTATCTATAGACCTCCTCTCTGCTGTAGAATGACCTTTATGTTCTGTTTCCTGTATCTATAGACCTCCTCTCTGCTGTAGAATGACCTTTATGTTCTGTTTCCTGTATCTATAGACCTCCTCTCTGCTGTAGAATGACCTTTATGTTCTGTTTCCTGTATCTATAGACCTCCTCTCTGCTGTAGAATGACCTTTATGTTCTGTTTCCTGTATCTATAGACCTCCTCTCTGCTGTAGAATGACCTTTATGTTCTGTTTCCTGTATCTATAGACCTCCTCTCTGCTGTAGAATGACCTTTATGTTCTGTTTCCTGTATCTATAGACCTCCTCTCTGCTGTAGAATGACCTTTATGTTCTGTTTCCTGTATCTATAGACCTCCTCTCTGCTGTAGAATGACCTTTATGTTCTGTTTCCTGTATCTATAGACCTCCTCTCTGCTGTAATGACCTTTATGTTCTGTTTCCTGTATCTATAGACCTCCTCTCTGCTGTAGAATGACCTTTATTTCTGTTTCCTGTATCTATAGACCTCCTCTCTGCTGTAGAATGACCGTTTATGTTCTGTTTCCTGTATCTATAGACCTCCTCTCTGCTGTAGAATGACCTTTATGTTCTGTTTCCTGTATCTATAGACCTCCTCTCTGCTGTAGAATGACCTTATGTTCTGTTTCCTGTATCTATAGACCTCCTCTCTGCTGTAGAATGACCTTTATGTTCTGTTTCCTGTATCTATAGACCTCCTCTCTGCTGTAGAATGACCTTTATGTTCTGTTTCCTGTATCTATAGACCTCCTCTCTGCTGTAGAATGACCTTTATGTTCTGTTTCCTGTATCTATAGACCTCCTCTCTGCTGTAGAATGACCTTTATGTTCTGTTTCCTGTATCTAAGACCTCCTCTCTGCTGTAGAATGACCTTTATGTTCTGTTTCCTGTATCTATAGACCTCCTCTCTGCTGTAAAATGACTTTATGTTCTGTTTCCTGTATCTATAGACCCTCCTCTCTGCTGTAGAATGACCTTTATGGTTCTGTTTCCTGTATCTATAGACCTCCTCTCTGCTGCTAGAATGACCGTTATGTTCTGTTTCTTATCTTAGACCTCCTCTCTGCTGTAGAATGACCTTTATGTTTCTGTTTCCTGTATCTATAGACCTCCTCTCTGCTGTAGAATGACCTTATGTTCTGTTTCCTGTATCTATAGACCTCCTCTCTGCTGTTTAGAATGACCTTTATGTTCTGTTTCCTGTATCTATAGACCTCCTCTCTGCTGTAGAATGACCTTTATGTTCTGTTTCCGTATCTATAGACCTCCTCTCTGCTGTAGAATGACCTTTATGTTCTGTTTCCTGTATCTATAGACCTCCTCTCTGCTGTAGAATGACCTTTATGTTTCTGTTTCCCTGTATCTATAGACCTCCTCTCTGCTGTTAGAATGACCGTTATGTTCTGTTTCCTGTATCTATAGACCTCCTCTCTGCTGTAGAATGACCTTTATGTTCTGTTTCCTGTATCTATAGACCTCCTCTCTGCTGTAGAATGACCGTTATGTTCTGTTTCCTGTATCTATAGACCTCCTCTCTGCTGTAGAATGACCTTTATGTTCTGTTTCCTGTATCTATAGACCTCCTCTCTGCTGTAGAATGACCTTTATGTTCTGTTTCCTGTATCTATAGACCTCCTCTCTGCTGTAGAATGACCTTTATGTTCTGTTTCCTGTATCTATAGACCTCCTCTCTGCTGTAGAATGACCTTTATGTTCTGTTTCCTGTATCTATAGACCTCCCTCTCTGCTGTAGAATGACCTTTATGTTCTGTTTCCTGTATCTATAGACCTCCTCTCTGCTGTAGAATGACCGTTATGTTCTGTTTCCTGTATCTACTAGACTCCTCTCTGCTGTAGAATGACCTTTATGTTCTGTTCCTGTATCTATAGACCTCCTCTCTGCTGTAGAATGACCTTATGTTCTGTTTCCTGTATCTATAGACCCTCCTCTCTGCTGTAGAAGACCTTTATGTTCTGTTTCCTGTTTTTTTTATCTATAGACCTCCTCTCTGCTGTAGAATGACCTTTATGTTCTGTTTCCTGTATCTATAAGACCTCCTCTCTGCTGTGAGATGACCTTTATGTTCTGTTTCCTGTATCTATAGACCTCCTCTCTGCTGTAGAATGACCTTTATTGTTCTGTTTCCTGTATCTATAGACCTCCTCTCTGCTGGTGAATGACCGTTTATGTCTGTTTCCTGTATCTATAGACCTCCTCTCTGCTGTAGAATGACCTTTATGTTCTGTTTCCTGTATCTAGAGACCTCCTCTCTGCTTGTAGAATGACCTTTATGTTCTGTTTCCTGTATCTATAGACCTCCTCTCTGCTGTAGAATGACCTTTATGTTCTGTTTCCTGTATCTATAGACCTCCTCTCTGCTGTAGAATGACCTTTATGTTCTGTTTCCTGTATCTATAGACCTCCTCTCTGCTGTAGAAGACCTTTATGTTCTGTTTCCTGTATCTATAGACCTCCTCTCTGCTGTAGAATGACCTTTATGTTCTGTTTCCTGTATCTATAGACCTCCTCTCTGCTGTAGAATGACCTTTATGTTCTGTTTCCTGTATCTATAGACCTCCTCTCTGCTGTAGAATGACCTTTATGTTCTGTTCCTGTATCTATAGACCTCCTCTCTGCTGTAGAATGACCTTTATGTTCTGTTTCCTGTATCTATAGACCTCCTCTCTGCTGTAGAATGACCTTATGTTCTGTTTCCTGTATCTATAGACCTCCTCTCTGCTGTAGAATGACCTTTATGTTCTGTTTCCTGTATCTATAGACCCTCCTCTCTGCTGTAGAATGACCTTTATGTTCTGTTTCCTGTATCTATAGACCTCCTCTCTGCTGTAGAATGACCTTTATGTTCTGTTTCCTGTATCTATAGACCTCCTCTCTGCTGTTATGAATGACCTTTATGTTCTTGTTCTCCTGTATCTATAGACCTCCTCTCTGCTGTTAGAATGACCTTTATGTTCTGTTTCCTGTATCTATAGACCTCCTCTCTGCTGTAGAATGACCTTTATGTTCTGTTTCCTGTATCTATAGACCTCCTCTCTGCGATAGAATGACCTTTATGTTCTGTTCCTGTATCATAGACCTCCTCTCTGCTGTAGGAATGACCTTTATGTTCTGTTCCTGTATCTATAGACCTCCTCTCTGCTGTAGAATGACCTTTATGTTCTGTTTCCTGTATCTATAGACCTCCTCTCTGCTGTTAGATGACCTTTATGTTCTGTTCCTGTATCTATAGACCTCCTCTCTGCTGTTAGAATGACCTTTATGTTCTGTTTCCTGTATCTATAGACCCTCCTCTCTGCTGTAGAATGAACCTTTATGTTCTGTTTCCTGTATCTATAGACCTCCTCTCTGCTTGTAGAATGACCTTTATGTTCTGTTTCCTGTATCTATAGACCTCCTCTCTGTTGTTAGAATGACCTTTTAGTGTCTGTTTCCTGTATCTATAGACCTCCTCTCTGCTGTAGAATGACCTTTATGTTCTGTTTCCTGTATCTATAGACCTCCTCTCTGCTGTAGAATGACCTTTATGTTCTGTTTCCTGTATCTATAGACCTCCTCTCTGCTGTAGAATGACCTTTATGTTCTGTTTCCTGTATCTATAGACCTCCTCTCTGCTGTAGAATGACCTTTATGTTCTGTTTCCTGTATCTATAGACCTCCTCTCTGCTGTAGAATGACCTTTATGTTCTGTTTCCTGTATCTATAGACCTCTCTCTGCTGTAGAATGACCGTTATGTTCTGTTTCCTGTATCTATAGACCTCCTCTCTGCTGTAGAATGACCTTTATGTTCTGTTTCCTGTATCTATAGACCTCCTCTCTGTTGTAGAATGACCTTTATGTTCTGTTTCCTGTATCTATAGACCTCCTCTCTGCTGTAGAATGACTTTATGTTCGTTTCCTGTATCTATAGACCTCCTCTCTGCTGTAGAATGACCTTTATGTTCTGTTTCCTGTATCTATAGACCTCCTCTCTGCTGTAGAATGACCTTTATGTTCTGTTTCCTGTATCTATAGACCTCCTCTCTGCTGTAGAATGACCTTTATGTTCTGTTTCCTGTATCTATAGACCTCCTCTCTGCTGTAGAATGACCTTTATGTTCTGTTCCTGTATCTATAGACCTCCTCTCTGCTGTAGAATGACCTTTATGTTCTGTTTCCTGTATCTATAGACCTCCTCTCTGCTGTAGAATGACCTTTATGTTCTGTTTTCCTGTATCTATAGACCTCCTCTCTGCTGTAGAATGACCTTTATGTTCTGTTTCCTGTATCTATAGACCTCCTCTCTGCTGTAGAATGACCTTATGTTCTGTTTCCTGTATCTATAGACCTCCTCTCTGCTGTAGAATGACCTTTATGTTCTGTTTCCTGTATCTATAGACCTCCTCTCTGCTGTAGAATGACCTTTATGTTCTGTTTCCTGTATCTATAGACTCCTCTCTGCTTGTAGAATGACCGTTATGTTCTGTTTCCTGTATCTATAGACCTCCTCTCTGCTGTAGAATGACCTTTATGTTCTGTTTCCTGTATCTATAGACCTCCTCTCTGCTGTAGAATGACCTTTATGGTTCTGTTTCCTGTATCTATAGACCTCCTCTCTGCTGTAGAATGACCTTTATGTTCTGTTTCCTGTATCTATAGACCTCCTCTCTGCTGTAGAATGACCGTTATGTTCTGTTTCCTGTATCTATAGACCTCCTCTCTGCTGTAGAATGACCTTTATGTTCTGTTTCCTGTATCTATAGACCTCCTCTCTGTTTGTAGAATGACCTTTATGTTCTGTTTCCTGTATCTATAGACCTCCTCTCTGCTGTAGAATTGACCTTTATGTTCTGTTTCCTGTATCTATAGACCTCCTCTCTGCTGTAGAATGACCTTTATGTTCTGTTTCCTGTATCTATAGACCTCCTCTCTGCTGTAGAATGACCTTTATGTTCTGTTTCCTGTATCTATAGACCTCCTCTCTGCTGTAGAATGACCTTATCTTCTGTTTCCTGTATCTATAGACCTCCTCTCTGCTGTAGAATGACCTTTATGTTCTGTTTCCTGTATCTATAGACCTCCTCTCTGCTGTTAGAATGACCTTATGTTCTGTTTCCTGTATCTATAGACCTCCTCTCTGCTGTTAGAATGACCGTTATTTCTGTTTCCTGTATCTATAGACCTCCTCTCTGCTGTAGAATGACCTTTATGTTCTGTTTCCTGTATCTATAGACCTCCTCTCTGCTGTAGAATGACCTTATGTTCTGTTTCCTGTATCTATAGACCTCCTCTCTGCTGTAGAATGACCTTTATGTTCTGTTTCCTGCTATCTATAGACCTCCTCTCTGCTGTAGAATGACCTTTATGTTCTGTTTCCTGTATCTATAGACCTCCTCTCTGCTGTAGAATGACCTTTATGTTCTGTTCCTGTATCTATAGACCTCCTCTCTGCTGTAGAATGACCTTTATGTTCTGTTTCCTGTATCTATAGACCTCCTCTCTGCTGTAGAATGACCTTTATGTTCTGTTTCCTGTATCTATAGACCTCCTCTCTGCTGTAGAATGACCTTTATGTTCTGTTTCCTGTATCTATAGACCTCCTCTCTGCTGTAGAATGACCTTTATGTTCTGTTTCCTGTATCTATAGACCTCCTCTCTGCTGTAGAATGACCGTTATGTTCTGTTTCCTGTATCTATAGACCTCCTCTCTGCTGTAGAATGACCTTTATGTTCTGTTTCCTGTATCTATAGACCTCCTCTCTGCTGTAGAATGACCTTTATGTTCTGTTTCCTGTATCTATAGACCTCCTCTCTGCTGTAGAATGACCGTTATGTTCTGTTTCCTGTATCTATAGACCTCCTCTCTGCTGTAGAATGACCTTTATGTTCTGTTTCCTGTATCTATAGACCTCCTCTCTGCTGTTAGAATGACCTTTATGTTCTGTTTCCTGTATCTATAGACCTCCTCTCTGCTGTAGAATGACCTTTATGTTCTGTTTCCTGTATCTATAGACCTCCTCTCTGCCTGTAGAATGACCTTTATGTTCTGTTTCCTGTATCTATAGACCTCCTCTCTGCTGTAGAATGACCTTTATGTTCTGTTTCCTGTATCTATAGACCTCCTCTCTGCTGTAGAATGACCTTTATGTTCTGTTTCCTGTATCTATAGACCTCCTCTCTGCTGTAGAATGACCTTTATGTTCTGTTTCCTGTATCTATAGACCTCCTCTCTGCTGTAGAATGACCTTTATGTTCTGTTTCCTGTATCTATAGACCTCCTCTCTGCTGTAGAATGACCTTTATGTTCTGTTTCCTGTATCTATAGACCTCCTCTCTGCTGTAGAATGACCTTTATGTTCTGTTTCCTGTATCTATAGACCTCCTCTCTGCTGTAGAATGACCTTTATGTTCTGTTTCCTGTATCTATAGACCTCCTCTCTGCTGTAGAATGACCTTTATGTTCTGTTTCCTGTATCTATAGACCTCCTCTCTGCTGTAGAATGACCTTTATGTTCTGTTTCCTGTATCTATAGACCTCCTCTCTGCTGTAGAATGACCTTTATGTTCTGTTTCCTGTATCTATAGACCTCCTCTCTGCTGTAGAATGACCTTTATGTTCTGTTTCCTGTATCTATAGACCTCCTCTCTGCTGTAGAATGACCGTTATGTTCTGTTTCCTGTATCTATAGACCTCCTCTCTGCTGTAGAATGACCTTTATGTTCTGTTTCCTGTATCTATAGACCTCCTCTCTGTTGTAGAATGACCTTTATGTTCTGTTTCCTGTATCTATAGACCTCCTATCTGCTGTAGAATGACCTTTATGTTCTGTTTCCTGTATCTATAGACCTCCTCTCTGCTGTAGAATGACCTTTATGTTCTGTTTCCTGTATCTATAGACCTCCTCTCTGCTGTAGAATGACCTTTATGTTCTGTTTCCTGTATCTATAGACCTCCTCTCTGCTGTAGAATGACCTTTATGTTCTGTTTCCTGTATCTATAGACCTCCTCTCTGCTGTAGAATGACCTTTATGTTCTGTTTCCTGTATCTATAGACCTCCTCTCTGCTGTAGAATGACCTTTATGTTCTGTTTCCTGTATCTATAGACCTCCTCTCTGCTGTAGAATGACCTTTATGTTCTGTTTCCTGTATCTATAGACCTCCTCTCTGCTGTAGAATGACCTTTATGTTCTGTTTCCTGTATCTATAGACCTCCTCTCTGCTGTAGAATGACCGTTATGTTCTGTTTCCTGTATCTATAGACCTCCTCTCTGCTGTAGAATGACCTTTATGTTCTGTTTCCTGTATCTATAGACCTCCTCTCTGCTGTAGAATGACCTTTATGTTCTGTTTCCTGTATCTATAGACCTCCTCTCTGCTGTAGAATGACCGTTATGTTCTGTTTCCTGTATCTATAGACCTCCTCTCTGCTGTAGAATGACCTTTATGTTCTGTTTCCTGTATCTATAGACCTCCTCTCTGCTGTAGAATGACCGTTATGTTCTGTTTCCTGTATCTATAGACCTCCTCTCTGCTGTAGAATGACCTTTATGTTCTGTTTCCTGTATCTATAGACCTCCTCTCTGCTGTAGAATGACCGTTATGTTCTGTTTCCTGTATCTATAGACCTCCTCTCTGCTGTAGAATGACCTTTATGTTCTGTTTCCTGTATCTATAGACCTCCTCTCTGTTGTAGAATGACCTTTATGTTCTGTTTCCTGTATCTATAGACCTCCTCTCTGCTGTAGAATGACCTTTATGTTCTGTTTCCTGTATCTATAGACCTCCTCTCTGCTGTAGAATGACCTTTATGTTCTGTTTCCTGTATCTATAGACCTACTCTCTGCTGTAGAATGACCTTTATGTTCTGTTTCCTGTATCTATAGACCTCCTCTCTGCTGTAGAATGACCGTTATCTTCTATTTCCTGTATCTATAGACCTCCTCTCTGCTGTAGAATGACCTTTATGTTCTGTTTCCTGTATCTATAGACCTCCTCTCTGCTGTAGAATGACCTTTATGTTCTGTTTCCTGTATCTATAGACCTCCTCTCTGCTGTAGAATGACCGTTATGTTCTGTTTCCTGTATCTATAGACCTCCTCTCTGCTGTAGAATGACCTTTATGTTCTGTTTCCTGTATCTATAGACCTCCTCTCTGCTGTAGAATGACCTTTATGTTCTGTTTCCTGTATCTATAGACCTCCTCTCTGTTGTAGAATGACCTTTATGTTCTGTTTCCTGTATCTATAGACCTCCTCTCTGCTGTAGAATGACCTTTATGTTCTGTTTCCTGTATCTATAGACCTCCTCTCTGCTGTAGAATGACCTTTATGTTCTGTTTCCTGTATCTATAGACCTCCTCTCTGCTGTAGAATGACCTTTATGTTCTGTTTCCTGTATCTATAGACCTCCTCTCTGCTGTAGAATGACCTTTATGTTCTGTTTCCTGTATCTATAGACCTCCTCTCTGCTGTAGAATGACCTTTATGTTCTGTTTCCTGTATCTATAGACCTCCTCTCTGCTGTAGAATGACCTTTATGTTCTGTTTCCTGTATCTATAGACCTCCTCTCTGTTGTAGAATGACCTTTATGTTCTGTTTCCTGTATCTATAGACCTCCTCTCTGCTGTAGAATGACCTTTATGTTCTGTTTCCTGTATCTATAGACCTCCTCTCTGCTGTAGAATGACCTTTATGTTCTGTTTCCTGTATCTATAGACCTCCTCTCTGCTGTAGAATGACCTTTATGTTCTGTTTCCTGTATCTATAGACCTCCTCTCTGCTGTAGAATGACCTTTATGTTCTGTTTCCTGTATCTATAGACCTCCTCTCTGCTGTAGAATGACCTTTTTGTTCTGTTTCCTGTATCTATAGACCTCCTCTCTGCTGTAGAATGACCTTTATGTTCTGTTTCCTGTATCTATAGACCTCCTCTCTGCTGTAGAATGACCTTTATGTTCTGTTTCCTGTATCTATAGACCTCTCTACATACATTGTTTTTCGTAAGGGGACTGCTTCGTAAGGGGAATCTGTCCTCTGTCCTCTGTCCTCTGTCCTCTGTCCTCTGTCCTCTGTCCTCTGTCCTCTGTCCTCTGTCCTCTGGCCTCTGTCCTCTGTCCTCTGGCCTCTGTCCTCTGTCCTCTGTCCTCTGGCCTCTGTCCTCTGTCCTCTGGCCTCTGTCCTCTGTCCTCTGTCCTCTGTCCTCTGTCCTCTGTCCTCTGGCCTCTGGCCTCTGTCCTCTGTCCTCTGTCCTCTGTCCTCTGGCCTCTGTCCTCTGTCCTTTGGCCTCTGTCCTCTGTCCTCTGTCCTCTGTCCTCTGTCCTCTGTCCTCTGTCCTCTGTCCTCTGGCCTCTGTCCTCTGTCCTCTGTCCTCTGTCCTCTGTCCTCTGTCCTCTGTCCTCTGTCCTCTGGCCTCTGTCCTCTGTCCTCTGTCCTGCACTGTTGTAACTCAGTAGACTCCTTTTCTAGGATCTTCGATTGGAATGAATACAAGCACTGTTGTAACTCAGTAGACTCCTTTTCTAGGATCTTCGATTGGAATGAATACAAGCACTGTTGTAACTCAGTAGACTCCTTTTCTAGGATCTTCGATTGGAATGAATACAAGCACTGTTGTAACTCAGTAGACTCCTTTTCTAGGATCTTCGATTGGAATGAATACAAGCACTGTTGTAACTCAGTAGACTCCTTTTCTAGGATCTTCGATTGGAATGAATACAAGTACTGTTGTAACTCAGTAGACTCCTTTTCTAGGCTCTTCGATTGGAATGAATACAAGCACTGTTGTAACTCAGTAGACTCCTTTTCTAGGATCTTCGATTGGAATGAATACAAGCACTGTTGTAACTCAGTAGACTCCTTTTCTAGGATCTTCGATTGGAATGAATACAAGCACTGTTGTAACTCAGTAGACTCCTTTTCTAGGATCTTCGATTGGAATGAATACAAGCACTGTTGTAACTCAGTAGACTCCTTTTCTAGGATCTTCGATTGGAATGAATACAAGCACTGTTGTAACTCAGTAGACTCCTTTTCTAGGATCTTCGATTGGAATGAATACAAGCACTGTTGTAACTCAGTATACTCCTTTCTAGGATCTTCGATTGGAATGAATATAAGCACTGTTGTAACTCAGTAGACTCCTTTTCTAGGATCTTCGATTGGAATGAATACAAGCACTGTTGTAACTCAGTAGACTCCTTTTCTAGGATCTTCGATTGGAATGAATACAAGCACTGTTGTAACTCAGTAGACTCCTTTTCTAGGATCTTCGATTGGAATGAATACAAGCACTGTTGTAACTCAGTAGACTCCTTTTCTAGGATCTTCGATTGGAATGAATACAAGCACTGTTGTAACTCAGTAGACTCCTTTTCTAGGATCTTCGATTGGAATGAATACAAGTACTGTTGTAACTCAGTAGACTCCTTTTCTAGGCTCTTCGATTGGAATGAATACAAGCACTGTTGTAACTCAGTAGACTCCTTTTCTAGGATCTTCGATTGGAATGAATACAAGCACTGTTGTAACTCAGTAGACTCCTTTTCTAGGATCTTCGATTGGAATGAATACAAGCACTGTTGTAACTCAGTAGACTCCTTTTCTAGGATCTTCGATTGGAATGAATACAAGCACTGTTGTAACTCAGTAGACTCCTTTTCTAGGATCTTCGATTGGAATGAATACAAGCACTGTTGTAACTCAGTAGACTCCTTTTCTAGGATCTTCGATTGGAATGAATACAAGCACTGTTGTAACTCAGTAGACTCCTTTTCTAGGATCTTCGATTGGAATGAATACAAGCACTGTTGTAACTCAGTAGACTCCTTTTCTAGGATCTTCGATTGGAATGAATACAAGCACTGTTGTAACTCAGTAGACTCCTTTTCTAGGATCTTCGATTGGAATGAATACAAGCACTGTTGTAACTCAGTAGACTCCTTTTCTAGGATCTTCGATTGGAATGAATACAAGCACTGTTGTAACTCAGTAGACTCCTTTTCTAGGATCTTCGATTGGAATGAATACAAGCACTGTTGTAACTCAGTAGACTCCTTTTCTAGGATCTTCGATTGGAATGAATACAAGCACTGTTGTAACTCAGTAGACTCCTTTTCTAGGATCTTCGATTGGAATGAATACAAGCACTGTTGTAACTCAGTAGACTCCTTTTCTAGGATCTTCGATTGGAATGAATACAAGCACTGTTGTAACTCAGTAGACTCCTTTTCTAGGATCTTCGATTGGAATAAATACAAGCACTGTTGTAACTCAGTAGACTCCTTTTCTAGGATCTTCGATTGGAATGAATACAAGCACTGTTGTAACTCAGTAGACTCCTTTTCTAGGATCTTCGATTGGAATGAATACAAGCACTGTTGTAACTCAGTAGACTCCTTTTCTAGGATCTTCGATTGGAATGAATACAAGCACTGTTGTAACTCAGTAGACTCCTTTTCTAGGATCTTCGATTGGAATGAATACAAGCACTGTTGTAACTCAGTAGACTCCTTTTCTAGGATCTTCGATTGGAATGAATACAAGCACTGTTGTAACTCAGTAGACTCCTTTTCTAGGATCTTCGATTGGAATGAATACAAGCACTGTTGTAACTCAGTAGACTCCTTTTCTAGGATCTTCGATTGGAATGAATACAAGCACTGTTGTAACTCAGTAGACTCCTTTTCTAGGATCTTCGATTGGAATGAATACAAGCACTGTTGTAACTCAGTAGACTCCTTTTCTAGGATCTTCGATTGGAATGAATACAAGCACTGTTGTAACTCAGTAGACTCCTTTTCTAGGATCTTCGATTGGAATGAATACAAGCACTGTTGTAACTCAGTAGACTCCTTTTCTAGGATCTTCGATTGGAATGAATACAAGCACTGTTGTAACTCAGTAGACTCCTTTTCTAGGATCTTCGATTGGAATGAATACAAGCACTGTTGTAACTCAGTATACTCCTTTCTAGGATCTTCGATTGGAATGAATATAAGCACTGTTGTAACTCAGTAGACTCCTTTTCTAGGATCTTCGATTGGAATGAATACAAGCACTGTTGTAACTCAGTAGACTCCTTTTCTAGGATCTTCGATTGGAATGAATACAAGCACTGTTGTAACTCAGTAGACTCCTTTTCTAGGATCTTCGATTGGAATGAATACAAGCACTGTTGTAACTCAGTAGACTCCTTTTCTAGGATCTTCGATTGGAATGAATACAAGCACTGTTGTAACTCAGTAGACTCCTTTTCTAGGATCTTCGATTGGAATGAATACAAGTACTGTTGTAACTCAGTAGACTCCTTTTCTAGGCTCTTCGATTGGAATGAATACAAGCACTGTTGTAACTCAGTAGACTCCTTTTCTAGGATCTTCGATTGGAATGAATACAAGCACTGTTGTAACTCAGTAGACTCCTTTTCTAGGATCTTCGATTGGAATGAATACAAGCACTGTTGTAACTCAGTAGACTCCTTTTCTAGGATCTTCGATTGGAATGAATACAAGCACTGTTGTAACTCAGTAGACTCCTTTTCTAGGATCTTCGATTGGAATGAATACAAGCACTGTTGTAACTCAGTAGACTCCTTTTCTAGGATCTTCGATTGGAATGAATACAAGCACTGTTGTAACTCAGTATACTCCTTTCTAGGATCTTCGATTGGAATGAATATAAGCACTGTTGTAACTCAGTAGACTCCTTTTCTAGGATCTTCGATTGGAATGAATACAAGCACTGTTGTAACTCAGTAGACTCCTTTTCTAGGATCTTCGATTGGAATGAATACAAGCACTGTTGTAACTCAGTAGACTCCTTTTCTAGGATCTTCGATTGGAATGAATACAAGCACTGTTGTAACTCAGTAGACTCCTTTTCTAGGATCTTCGATTGGAATGAATACAAGCACTGTTGTAACTCAGTAGACTCCTTTTCTAGGATCTTCGATTGGAATGAATACAAGTACTGTTGTAACTCAGTAGACTCCTTTTCTAGGCTCTTCGATTGGAATGAATACAAGCACTGTTGTAACTCAGTAGACTCCTTTTCTAGGATCTTCGATTGGAATGAATACAAGCACTGTTGTAACTCAGTAGACTCCTTTTCTAGGATCTTCGATTGGAATGAATACAAGCACTGTTGTAACTCAGTAGACTCCTTTTCTAGGATCTTCGATTGGAATGAATACAAGCACTGTTGTAACTCAGTAGACTCCTTTTCTAGGATCTTCGATTGGAATGAATACAAGCACTGTTGTAACTCAGTAGACTCCTTTTCTAGGATCTTCGATTGGAATGAATACAAGCACTGTTGTAACTCAGTAGACTCCTTTTCTAGGATCTTCGATTGGAATGAATACAAGCACTGTTGTAACTCAGTAGACTCCTTTTCTAGGATCTTCGATTGGAATGAATACAAGCACTGTTGTAACTCAGTAGACTCCTTTTCTAGGATCTTCGATTGGAATGAATACAAGCACTGTTGTAACTCAGTAGACTCCTTTTCTAGGATCTTCGATTGGAATGAATACAAGCACTGTTGTAACTCAGTAGACTCCTTTTCTAGGATCTTCGATTGGAATGAATACAAGCACTGTTGTAACTCAGTAGACTCCTTTTCTAGGATCTTCGATTGGAATGAATACAAGCACTGTTGTAACTCAGTAGACTCCTTTTCTAGGATCTTCGATTGGAATGAATACAAGCACTGTTGTAACTCAGTAGACTCCTTTTCTAGGATCTTCGATTGGAATGAATACAAGCACTGTTGTAACTCAGTAGACTCCTTTTCTAGGATCTTCGATTGGAATGAATACAAGCACTGTTGTAACTCAGTAGACTCCTTTTCTAGGATCTTCGATTGGAATGAATACAAGCACTGTTGTAACTCAGTAGACTCCTTTTCTAGGATCTTCGATTGGAATGAATACAAGCACTGTTGTAACTCAGTAGACTCCTTTTCTAGGATCTTCGATTGGAATGAATACAAGCACTGTTGTAACTCAGTAGACTCCTTTTCTAGGATCTTCGATTGGAATGAATACAAGCACTGTTGTAACTCAGTAGACTCCTTTTCTAGGATCTTCGATTGGAATGAATACAAGCACTGTTGTAACTCAGTAGACTCCTTTTCTAGGATCTTCGATTGGAATGAATACAAGCACTGTTGTAACTCAGTAGACTCCTTTTCTAGGATCTTCGATTGGAATGAATACAAGCACTGTTGTAACTCAGTAGACTCCTTTTCTAGGATCTTCGATTGGAATGAATACAAGCACTGTTGTAACTCAGTAGACTCCTTTTCTAGGATCTTCGATTGGAATGAATACAAGCACTGTTGTAACTCAGTAGACTCCTTTTCTAGGATCTTCGATTGGAATGAATACAAGCACTGTTGTAACTCAGTAGACTCCTTTTCTAGGATCTTCGATTGGAATGAATACAAGCACTGTTGTAACTCAGTAGACTCCTTTTCTAGGATCTTCGATTGGAATGAATACAAGCACTGTTGTAACTCAGTAGACTCCTTTTCTAGGATCTTCGATTGGAATGAATACAAGCACTGTTGTAACTCAGTAGACTCCTTTTCTAGGATCTTCGATTGGAATGAATACAAGCACTGTTGTAACTCAGTAGACTCCTTTTCTAGGATCTTCGATTGGAATGAATACAAGTACTGTTGTAACTCAGTAGACTCCTTTTCTAGGATCTTCGATTGGAATGAATACAAGTACTGTTGTAACTCAGTAGACTCCTTTTTTAGGATCTTCGATTGGAATGAATACAAGCACTGTTGTAACTCAGTAGACTCCTTTTCTAGGATCTTCGATTGGAATGAATACAAGCACTGTTGTAACTCAGTAGACTCCTTTTCTAGGATCTTCGATTGGAATGAATACAAGTACTGTTGTAACTCAGTAGACTCCTTTTCTAGGATCTTCGATTGGAATGAATACAAGCACTGTTGTAACTCAGTAGACTCCTTTTTTAGGATCTTCGATTGGAATGAATACAAGCACTGTTGTAACTCAGTAGACTCCTTTTCTAGGCTCTTCGATTGGAATGAATACAAGTACTGTTGTAACTCAGTATACTCCTTTTCTAGGATCTTCCTAAATTTGATCAGATCTATTGGAATGAATACAAGCACTGTTGTAACTCAGTAGACTCCTTTTTTAGGATCTTCGATTGGAATGAATACAAGTACTGTTGTAACTCAGTAGACTCCTTTTCTAGGATCTTCGATTGGAATGAATACAAGCACTGTTGTAACTCAGTAGACTCCTTTTTAGGATCTTCGATTGGAATGAATACAAGCACTGTTGTAACTCAGTAGACTCCTTTTCTAGGCTCTTCGATTGGAATGAATACAAGTACTGTTGTAACTCAGTATACTCCTTTTCTAGGATCTTCCTAAATTTGATCAGATCTATTGGAATGAATACAAGCACTGTTGTAACTCAGTAGACTCCTTTTTTAGGATCTTCGATTGGAATGAATACAAGTACTGTTGTAACTCAGTAGACTCCTTTTCTAGGATCTTCGATTGGAATGAATACAAGTACTGTTGTAACTCAGTAGACTCCTTTTCTAGGATCTTCGATTGGAATGAATACAAGTACTGTTGTAACTCAGTAGACTCCTTTTTTAGGATCTTCGATTGGAATGAATACAAGTACTGTTGTAACTCAGTAGACTCCTTTTTTAGGATCTTCGATTGGAATGAATACAAGCACTGTTGTAACTCAGTAGACTCCTTTTCTAGGATCTTCGATTGGAATGAATACAAGCACTGTTGTAACTCAGTAGACTCCTTTTCTAGGATCTTCGATTGGAATGAATACAAGTACTGTTGTAACTCAGTAGACTCCTTTTCTAGGATCTTCGATTGGAATGAATACAAGTACTGTTGTAACTCAGTAGACTCCTTTTTTAGGATCTTCGATTGGAATGAATATAAGTACTGTTGTAACTCAGTATACTCCTTTTCTAGGATCTTCCTAAATTTGATCAGATCTATTGGAATGAATACAAGCACTGTTGTAACTCAGTAGACTCCTTTTTTAGGATCTTCGATTGGAATGAATACAAGTACTGTTGTATCTCAGTAGACTCCTTTTCTAGGATCTTCCTAAATTGATCAGATCTACGATTGCGGAAGACTGTAGTTTTACAGTACGTCACACAACCGTGTCTAAGCTGCTGACTGGAGGAGTTCTGGCTGATTTCCAACAATACCATTTCCTGTCTGTCTGCTAGTTGTAGCCGTGTCGTAACCTCTAACCTTTCACAGCCCTACCGATGAAGACGATAGAACTCAGTCTGCCTGCTAGTTGTAGGAGTGTTGTAACCTCTAACCTTTCACAGCACTACCGGTGAAGACGATAGAACTCAGTCTGCCTGCTAGTTGTAGGAGTGTTGTAACCTCTAACCTCACAGCCCTACCGATGAAGACGATAGAACTCAGTCTGCCTGCTAGTTGTAGGAGTGTTGTAACCTCTAACCTCACAGCCCTACCGATGAAGACGATAGAACTCAGTCTGCCTGCTAATTGTAGGAGTGTTGTAACCTCTAACCTTTCACAGCACTAGCGGTAAAGACGAATTCCACCTTTAAAAAATTAATGCTCTGAGCCTTGCGTAGGCTCGTGTACAACATTTGAGAAGTTATTCTTGATGTCACTGATTCCTGGTTTTGAATTGAGTTGGGAAGGAGGAGTAAAGGGAGTAAGATCTCTACTCTCGGTGAATTCATTTAAAACGTGAGAAATTGAGTTGACTGATCTGTGGAATTACATTTAAGTGAACCAAAATGTTTAATTTAGAATAGATCTAGCAATAGTTAACCGATTGATTTTGAGTTTACTGTTGTTAAGAAATGTAGATACCATTAAAGGACTAAGCAAATAAGGAAGGGGGAACCCCATGATAATGAATGATTGATAATGAATGATTGATAATGAATGATTGATAATGAATGATTGATAATGAATGATTGATAATGAATGATTGATAATGAATGATTGATAATGAATGATTGATAATGAATGATTGAGAATGAATGATTGAGAATGAATGATTGATAATGAATGATTGATAATGAATGATTGATAATGAATGACTGAGAATGAATGATTGATAATGAATGATTGATAATGAATGATCGATAATGAATGATTGATAATGAATGATTGATAATGAATGATTGATAATGAATGATTGATAATGAATGATTGAGAATGAATGATTGATAATGAATGATTGATAATGAATGATTGAGAATGAATGATTGAGAATGAATGATTGATAATGAATGATTGATAATGAATTATTACATACTGAATGATTGATAATGAATGATTACATAATGAATGATTGATAATGAATTATTACATACTGAATGATTGATAATGAATGATTGATAATGAATGATTACATACTGAATGATTGATCATTAATGATTGATAATGAATGATTGATAATGAATTATTGATAATGAATTATTGATAATGAATTATTGATCATGAATGATTAGATACTGAATGATTGATAATGAATGATTGATCATGAATGATTGATAATGAATAATCAATAATGAATTATTGATAATGAATTATTGATAATGAATTATTACATACTGAATGATTGATAATGAATGATTGATCATGAATGATTGATAATGAATGATTGATCATGAATGATTGATAATGAATGATTGATAATGAATGATTGATAATGAATGATTGATAATGAATGATTGATAATGAATGATTGATAATGATGAACTGTTTAAACTTGTTTGACACATGTTGACACTTACAGGAATGAGAGTGTATTGAGGAGCCTGTCTACCTGATGATGCTAAACGTGGATGTTCCTCACGCTGTTCATCGTCTCATTAACTGCCCGTCCAGCGCGGCTGCTGCATTTACCAAGCTGTTAACGATGTCCCACGTTAATGGCTGACGGTTCAGCCCAGAAATCACCTGAACCATTGGTAGCTTACGCTGTAACAATCTACCCCTACAATCTACGCTGACAATCTACACTGACCATCTACACTGGCAATCTACACTGACAATCTACACTGACAATCTACACTGACAATCTACACTGGCAATCTACACTGACAATCTACACTGACAATCTACCCCTACAACCTACACTGACAATCTACACTGGCAATCTACACTGACAATCTACACTGACAATCTACCCCTACAATCTACACTGACAATCTACACCTACAATCTACACTGATAATCTACACTGACAATCTACCCCTACAATCTACACTGACAATCTACCCCTACAATCTACACTGACAATCTACCCCTACAATCTACACTGACAATCTACACCTACAATCTACACTGACAGCAGGTAGTGCATTCGGGGTTGAACATGACTTCAGGGCCCTTTGGAAGCACAGGGGCTTTCCTCACCTCGTCTGGCAACTGTCTCCCCGATCCTACAGATTGTATCACTTCCCCTTTTCTTCAGAAAACATGTTTTCTCTACAGGATGTCTCTGACCTCCAACAAGGTGTTTCGCCCTGGGGAAATGAGATAGTTGAGGAAGAAATGCTCTTTTTGACACACAGAAGAACCTCTGGTAAACGGTTTTTTCCGTTTTCCCCCAGATCTTTCTCATGTGGCTAAGCTGTTCACGTGGCCAAGACCATGTGTGAAAAGGGGGAAGTGATAGAAACATAACCTTTGGTTTGCACCTGCACTTTCTGCTTTTACACACAAAGTGTGTGGTTTGTATGATTAACAAACGCTGGCAGAGGCCTTCCGATGCCGATGTCAGAACAACATGATGAGGGATTTCATTGAATGACCTCCGTGCCATGGGGAACATGGGTAACATGGGTATGGTATGGGTAACATGGGTATGGGTATGGTATGGGGAACATGGGTATGGGTATGGTATGGGGAACATGGGTATGGGTATGGTATGGGGAACATGGGTATGGTATGGGGAACATGGGTATGGGTATGGTATGGGTATGGTATGGGTAACATGGGTATGGGTATGGTATGGGTATGGTATGGGTAACATGGGTATGGGTATGGTATGGGGAACATGGGTAACATGGGTATGGTATGGGGAACATGGGTATGGGTATGGTATGGGTAACATGGGTATGGGTATGGTATGGGGAACATGGGTATGGGTATGGTATGGGGAACATGGGTATGGGTATGGTATGGGGAACATGGGCATGGGTATGGTATGGGTATGGTAAGGGTATGGTATGGGTAACATGGGTATGGGTATGGTATGGGGAATATGGGTATGGGTATGGTATGGGTAACATGGGTATGGGTATGGTATGGGGAACATGGGTATGGGTATGGTATGGGGAACATGGGTATGGTATGGGTAACATGGGTATGGTATGGGAAACATGGGTATGGGTATGGTATGGGGAACATGGGTATGGGTATGGCATCATGGGTAACATGGGTAACATGGATATGGGATGGGTATGGGGAACATGGGTATGGGTATGGTATGGGTATGGTAAGGGTATGGTATGGTATTGGTAACATGGGTATGGGTATGGTATGGGGAACCTGGGTATGGGTATGGTATGGGGAACATGGGTATGGGTATGGTATGGTATGGGTAACATGGGTATGGGTATGGCATGGGGAACATGGGTATGGGTATGGTATGGGTAACATGGGTATGGGTATGGTATGGGTAACATGGGTATGGGTATGGTATGGGTAACATGGGTATGGTATGGGTAACATGGGTATGGGTATGGTATGGGGAACATGGGTATGGGTATGGTATGGGTAACATGGGTATGGTATGGGTAACATGGGTATGGGTATGGTATGGGGAACATGGGTATGGTATGGGTAACATGGGTATGGGTATGGTATGGGTAACATGGGTATGGGTATGGTATTGGTAACATGGGTATGGTATGGGTAACATGGGTATGGTATGGTATGGGGAACATGGGTATGGGTATGGTATGGGTAACATGGGTATGGGTATGGTATGGGTAACATGGGTATGGGTATGGTATGGGTAACATGGGTATGGGTATGGTATGGTATGGGGAACATGGGTATGGTATGGGTAACATGGGTATGAGTATGGTATGGGTAACATGGGTATGGTATGGGTAACATGGGTATGGGTATGGTATGGGGAACATAGGTATGGGTATGGTATGGGGAACATGGGTATGGTATGGGTAACATGGGTATGGGTATGGTATGGGTAACATGGGTATGGGTATGGTATGGGTAACATGGGTGTGGTATGGGTAACATGGGTATGGGTATGGTATGGGGAACATGGGTATGGTATGGGTAACATGGGTATGGGTATGGTATGGGTAACATGGGTATGGGTGTGGTATGGGTAACATGGGTATGGTATGGGTAACATGGGCATGGTATGGATAACATGGGTATGGGTATGGTATGGGGAACATGGGTATGGGTATGGTATGGGGAACATGGGTATGGGTAACATGGGTATGGCTATGGTATGGGTATGGTATGGGTATGGTATGGGTATGGGTATGGTATGGGGAACATGGGTATGGGTAACATGGGTATGGGAATGGTATGGGTAACATGGGTATGGGTATGGTATGGGTAACATGGGTATGGGTATGGCATGGGGAACATGGGTATGGGTATGGTATGGGTAACATGGGTATGGGTATGGTATCGGGAACATGGGCATGGGTATGGTATGGGTAACATGGGTATGGTATTGGTAACATGGGTCTGGGTATGGTATGGGGAACATGGGTATGGTATGGGTAACATGGGTATGGGTATGGTATGGGGAACATGGGTATGGTATGGGTAACATGGGTATGGGTATGGTATGGGGAACATGGGTATGGGTAACATGGGTATGGGTATGGTATGGGTATGGTATGGGTAACATGGGTATGGTATGGGGAACATGGGTATGGGTATGGCATCATGGGTAACAGTAATGCCCCTGGCTCTGATGTACATGCGTGGACGAGCGTATCGTACCACTGGTTCAGCACCTCATCAGATACTCAACGGTAGACCCAATGAGAATGCTTTACATTCTTTTGACATTGATGCATTGGACCAAAATCATGGGTTACTGTGCTGCTAGTGGTTAGAGCGTTGGGCCAGTAACCGAAAGGTAGCCTAGTGGTTAGAGCGTCGGGCCAGTATTCAGCAGGTAGCCTAGTGGTTGGAGCGTCGGGCCAGTAACCAGCAGGTAGCCTAGTGGTTAGAGCGTCGGGCCTGTAACCAGCAGGTAGCCTAGTGGTTGGAGCGTCGGGCCAGTAACCAGCAGGTAGCCTAGTGGTTAGAGCGTCGGGCCAGTAACCAGCAGGTAGCCTAGTGGTTGGAGCGTCGGGCCAGTAACCAGCAGGTAGCCTAGTGGTTAGAGCGTCGGGCCAGTAACCAGCAGGTAGCCTAGTGGTTAGAGCGTCGGGCCAGTAACCAGCAGGTAGCCTAGTGGTTGGAACGTCGGGCCAGTAACCGAAAGGTTGCTGGATCGAATCCCCGAGCTGACAAGGTAAAAATCTGTCGTTCTGCCCCTGAGCAAGGCAGTTAACCCACTGTTCCTCGGGGCCCCGAAAACGCAAATGTCGATTATGGCAGCCCACCCCGCACTTTTCTGATTCAGAGGGGGTTGGGTTAAATGCAGAAGACACATTTCAGTTGTCCAACAGACTAGGTATCATCCTCCTTTCCCTTCACTTCATCATGTTCTGAAGTCTGTTGTCCTGCAGGGTGAAAGCGGCCTAAGGGAGGAAACCACAACCAGGTGACTGGGTGGTCGTCAAGGACCTCCGCAGAAAGACTCTTGGACAGGTCTATTTGAGGTGCTTCTGACGACGCACACAGCGTTGAAGGTTGTAGAGAGACTCCGTACGAGGCAGCGTTGAAGGTTGCAGAGAGACTCCACACGAGGCAGTGTTGGACCGGTCTATTTCAGGTGCTTCTGACG
>NW_022261985.1:15507405-15552405 GCF_002021735.2 Oncorhynchus kisutch | reverse complement strand
ACTATGGACGAGACTGAGAATTAACTCCGCTTTCTGCTTCAAAACAGTGACTCAGAGGAAGTTATGTAGAGACAGAGAATTAACTCAAAGTAGCCACCCTTTGCCTTGATGAAAGCTTTACACACTTTTGGCATTTCTCTCAACCAGCTTCATGAGGTAGTCACCTGGAATGCATTTCAATTGACAGGTGTGCCTTGTTTTTAAAGTTAATTTGTGGAATTGTTTTCCTTCTTAATGCATTTGAGTCAATCAGTAGTGTTGTGAAGATAGCCCCTATTTGGTAAAAGACCAAGTCCATATTTTGGCGGCCCAAATAAATGCTTCACAGAGTTCAAGTAACAGAGGAGACTGCAGGAATCAGGCCTTCATGGTCGAATTACTGCAAAGAAACCACTACTAAAGGACACCAATAAGAAGAAGAGGACTTTCTTAGGCCACAGAAACACAAGCAGTGGACATTAGACCGGTGGAAATCTGTCCTTTGTTCTGATGAGTCCAAATTTGAGATTTTTGGTTCCAACCGCTGTGTCTTTATGAGACCAGAGTAGGTGAACAGATGATCTCTGCATGTGTGGTTCCCACCGTGAAGCATGGAGGAGGAGGTGTGATTGTGTGAGGGTGCTTTTGCTGGTGACACTGTCTGTGATTTATTTAGAATTCAAGGCACACTTAACCAGCATGGGCTACCACAGCATTCTGCAGCGCTACGCCATCCCATCTGGGCTTAGTGGTACTATCAACAGGACAATGACCCAACACTCCTCCAGGCTGTGTAAGGGCTATATGACCAAGAAGGAGAGTGATGGGCTGCATCAGATGACCTGGCCTCCACAATCACCAGACCTCAACCCAATTGAGATAGTTTAGGATGAGCAGAGTGAAAGTTAAGCAGGCAACAAGTGCTCAGCATATGTGGGAACCCCTTCAAGACTGTTGGAAAAGCATTCCAGGTGAAGCTGGTTGAGATAACAAAAAAATGGTTTTCTTAAATGTAACTAGGCAGTTAGTTAAGAGCAAATTCTTACTTACAATGACAGCCTAGGAACAGTGGGATAACTGGTCTAGGAACAGTGGGTTAACTGGTCTAGGAACAGTGGGTTAACTGGTCTAGGAACAGTGGGTTAACTGGTCTGGGAACAGTGGGTTAACTGGTCTAGGAACAGTGGTTAACTGGCCTAGGAACAGGGGTTACTGGTTTAAGAACAGTGGGTTAACTGGTCTAGGAAACAGTGGGTTAACTGGTCTAGGAACAGTGGGTTAACTGGTCTAGGAACAGTGGGTTAACTGCCTTGTTCAGGGTCAGAACGACATATTATTACCTTGTCAGCTCGGGGATTTGATCTAGCGACCTTTCTGTCGTCTAGACAAAGGACGGCTACTTTGAAGAATCTCAAATATAAATATCCAAACGTTTGACCGGTACTGAACATGGTCCTAGGCAGGTCACTGTGTGGTCCAAGGCAGGTCACTGTGTGGTCCTAGGCAGGTCACTGTGTGGTCCTAGGCAGGTCACTGTGTGGTCCAAGGCAGGTCTCTGTGTGGTCCTAGGCAGGTCACTGTGTGGTCCAAGGCAGGTCACTGTGTGGTCCAAGGCAGGTCACTGTGTGGTCCAAGGCAGGTCACTGTGTGGTCCTAGGCAGGTCACTGTGTGGTCCTAGGCAGGTCACTGTGTGGTCCTAGGCAGGTCACTGTGTGGTCCTAGGCAGGTCACTGTGTGGTCCTAGGCAGGTCACTGTGTGGTCCTAGGCAGGTCACTGTGTGGTCCTAGGCAGGTCACTGTGTGGTCCTAGGCAGGTCACTGTGTGGTCCTAGGCAGGTCACTGTGTGGTCCTAGGCAGGTCACTGTGTGGTCCTAGGCAGGTCACTGTGTGGTCCTAGGCAGGTCACTGTGTGGTCCTAGGCAGGTCACTGTGTGGTCCTAGGCAGGTCACTGTGTGGTCCTAGGCAGGTCACTGTGTGGTCCTAGGCAGGTCACTGTGTGGTCCTAGGCAGGTCACTGTGTGGTCCTAGGCAGGTCACTGTGTGGTCCTAGGCAGGTCACTGTGTGGTCCAAGGCAGGTCACTGTGTGGTCCTAGGCAGGTCACTGTGTGGTCCAAGGCAGGTCACTGTGTGGTCCTAGGCAGGTCACTGTGAGGTCCTAGGCAGGTCACTGTGTGGTCCTAGGCAGGTCACTGTGTGGTCCTAGGCAGGTCACTGTGTGGTCCTAGGCAGGTCACTGTGTGGTCCTAGGCAGGTCACTGTGTGGTCCTAGGCAGGTCACTGTGTGGTCCTAGGCAGGTCACTGTGTGGTCCTAGGCAGGTCACTGTGTGGTCCTAGGCAGGTCACTGTGTGGTCCTAGGCAGGTCACTGTGTGGTCCTAGGCAGGTCACTGTGTGGTCCTAGGCAGGTCACTGTGTGGTCCTAGGCAGGTCACTGTGTGGTCCAAGGCAGGTCACTGTGTGGTCCTAGGCAGGTCACTGTGTGGTCCTAGGCAGGTCACTGTGTGGTCCAAGGCAGGTCACTGTGTGGTCCTAGGCAGGTCACTGTGTGGTCCTAGGCAGGTCACTGTGTGGTCCTAGGCAGGTCACTGTGTGGTCCTAGGCAGGTCACTGTGTGGTCCTAGGCAGGTCACTGTGTGGTCCTAGGCAGGTCACTGTGTGGTCCTAGGCAGGTCACTGTGTGGTCCAAGGCAGGTCACTGTGTGGTCCAAGGCAGGTCACTGTGTGGTCCTAGGCAGGTCACTGTGTGGTCCTAGGCAGGTCACTGTGTGGTCCTAGGCAGGTCACTGTGTGGTCCTAGGCAGGTCACTGTGTGGTCCAAGGCAGGTCACTGTGTGGTCCTAGGCAGGTCACTGTGTGGTCCTAGGCAGGGCACTGTGTGGTCCTAGGCAGGTCACTGTGTGGTCCAAGGCAGGTCACTGTGTGGTCCTAGGCAGGTCACTGTGTGGTCCAAGGCAGGTCACTGTGTGGTCCAAGGCAGGTCACTGTGTGGTCCTAGGCAGGTCACTGTGTGGTCCTAGGCAGGTCACTGTGTGGTCCAAGGCAGGTCACTGTGTGGTCCAAGGCAGGTCACTGTGTGGTCCAAGGCAGGTCTCTGTGTGGTCCTAGGCAGGTCACTGTGTGGTCCTAGGCAGGTCACTGTGTGGTCCTAGGCAGGTCACTGTGTGGTCCTAGGCAGGTCACTGTGTGGTCCTAGGCAGGTCACTGTGTGGTCCTAGGCAGGTCACTGTGTGGTCGTAGGCAGGTCACTGTGTGGTCCTAGGCAGGTCACTGTGTGGTCCTAGGCAGGTCACTGTGTGGTCCTAGGCAGGTCACTGTGTTACTGACTCTAAACCTGAACCTGTACTGTGTGGTCCTAGGCAGGTCACTGTGTGGTCCTAGGCAGGTCACTGTGTGGTCCTAGGCAGGTCACTGTGTGGTCCTAGGCAGGTCACTGTGTGGTCCAAGGCAGGTCACTGTGTGGTCCAAGGCAGGTCACTGTGTGGTCCAATGCAGGTCACTGTGTGGTCCTAGGCAGGTCACTGTGTGGTCCTAGGCAGGTCACTGTGTGGTCCTAGGCAGGTCACTGTGTGGTCCTAGGCAGGTCACTGTGTGGTCCTAGGCAGGTCACTGTGTGGTCGTAGGCAGGTCACTGTGTGGTCCTAGGCAGGTCACTGTGTGGTCCTAGGCAGGTCACTGTGTTAATGACTCTAAACCTGAACCTGTACTGTGTGGTCCTAGGCAGGTCACTGTGTGGTCCTAGGCAGGTCACTGTGTTACTGACTCTAAACCTGAACCTGTACTGTGTGGTCCAAGGCAGGTCACTGTGTGGTCCTAGGCAGGTCACTGTGTGGTCCTAGGCAGGTCACTGTGTGGTCCTAGGCAGGTCACTGTGTGGTCCTAGGCAGGTCACTGTGTGTTACAAGGCAGGTCACTGTGTGGTCCTAGGCAGGTCACTGTGTGGTCCTAGGCAGGTCACTGTGTGGTCCTAGGCAGGTCACTGTGTGGTCCTAGGCAGGTCACTGTGTGGTCCTAGGCAGGTCACTGTGTGGTCCAAGGCAGGTCACTGTGTGGTCCTAGGCAGGTCACTGTGTGGTCCTAGGCAGGTCACTGTGTGGTCCAAGGCAGGTCACTGTGTGGTCCTAGGCAGGTCACTGTGTGGTCCAAGGCAGGTCACTGTGTGGTCCAAGGCAGGTCACTGTGTGGTCCTAGGCAGGTCACTGTGTGGTCCTAGGCAGGTCACTGTGTGGTCCAAGGCAGGTCACTGTGTGGTCCAAGGCAGGTCACTGTGTGGTCCAAGGCAGGTCACTGTGTGGTCCTAGGCAGGTCACTGTGTGGTCCTAGGCAGGTCACTGTGTGGTCCTAGGCAGGTCACTGTGTGGTCCTAGGCAGGTCACTGTGTGGTCCTAGGCAGGTCACTGTGTGGTCCTAGGCAGGTCACTGTGTGGTCCTAGGCAGGTCACTGTGTGGTCCTAGGCAGGTCACTGTGTGGTCCTAGGCAGGTCACTGTGTGGTCCTAGGCAGGTCACTGTGTTACTGACTCTAAACCTGAACCTGTACTGTGTGGTCCTAGGCAGGTCACTGTGTGGTCCTAGGCAGGTCACTGTGTTACTGACTCTAAACCTGAACCTGTACTGTGTGGTCCAAGGCAGGTCACTGTGTTACTGACCCTAAACCTGAACCTGTACTGTGTGGTCCTAGGCAGGTCACTGTGTGGTCCTAGGCAGGTCACTGTGTGGTCCTAGGCAGGTCACTGTGTGGTCCTAGGCAGGTCACTGTGTGGTCCTAGGCAGGTCACTGTGTGGTCCTAGGCAGGTCACTGTGTGGTCCTAGGCAGGTCACTGTGTGGTCCTAGGCAGGTCACTGTGTGGTCCTAGGCAGGTCACTGTGTGGTCCTAGGCAGGTCACTGTGTGGTCCTAGGCAGGTCACTGTGTGGTCCTAGGCAGGTCACTGTGTGGTCCTAGGCAGGTCACTGTGTGGTCCAAGGCAGGTCACTGTGTGGTCCTAGGCAGGTCACTGTGTGGTCCTAGGCAGGTCACTGTGTGGTCCAAGGCAGGTCACTGTGTGGTCCTAGGCAGGTCACTGTGTGGTCCTAGGCAGGTCACTGTGTGGTCCTAGGCAGGTCACTGTGTGGTCCTAGGCAGGTCACTGTGTGGTCCTAGGCAGGTCACTGTGTGGTCCTAGGCAGGTCACTGTGTGGTCCTAGGCAGGTCACTGTGTGGTCCAAGGCAGGTCACTGTGTGGTCCAAGGCAGGTCACTGTGTGGTCCTAGGCAGGTCACTGTGTGGTCCTAGGCAGGTCACTGTGTGGTCCTAGGCAGGTCACTGTGTGGTCCTAGGCAGGTCACTGTGTGGTCCAAGGCAGGTCACTGTGTGGTCCTAGGCAGGTCACTGTGTGGTCCTAGGCAGGGCACTGTGTGGTCCTAGGCAGGTCACTGTGTGGTCCAAGGCAGGTCACTGTGTGGTCCTAGGCAGGTCACTGTGTGGTCCAAGGCAGGTCACTGTGTGGTCCAAGGCAGGTCACTGTGTGGTCCTAGGCAGGTCACTGTGTGGTCCTAGGCAGGTCACTGTGTGGTCCAAGGCAGGTCACTGTGTGGTCCAAGGCAGGTCACTGTGTGGTCCAAGGCAGGTCACTGTGTGGTCCTAGGCAGGTCACTGTGTGGTCCTAGGCAGGTCACTGTGTGGTCCTAGGCAGGTCACTGTGTGGTCCTAGGCAGGTCACTGTGTGGTCCTAGGCAGGTCACTGTGTGGTCCTAGGCAGGTCACTGTGTGGTCGTAGGCAGGTCACTGTGTGGTCCTAGGCAGGTCACTGTGTGGTCCTAGGCAGGTCACTGTGTGGTCCTAGGCAGGTCACTGTGTTACTGACTCTAAACCTGAACCTGTACTGTGTGGTCCTAGGCAGGTCACTGTGTGGTCCTAGGCAGGTCACTGTGTGGTCCTAGGCAGGTCACTGTGTGGTCCTAGGCAGGTCACTGTGTGGTCCAAGGCAGGTCACTGTGTGGTCCAAGGCAGGTCACTGTGTGGTCCAATGCAGGTCACTGTGTGGTCCTAGGCAGGTCACTGTGTGGTCCTAGGCAGGTCACTGTGTGGTCCTAGGCAGGTCACTGTGTGGTCCTAGGCAGGTCACTGTGTGGTCCTAGGCAGGTCACTGTGTGGTCGTAGGCAGGTCACTGTGTGGTCCTAGGCAGGTCACTGTGTGGTCCTAGGCAGGTCACTGTGTTACTGACTCTAAACCTGAACCTGTACTGTGTGGTCCTAGGCAGGTCACTGTGTGGTCCTAGGCAGGTCACTGTGTTACTGACTCTAAACCTGAACCTGTACTGTGTGGTCCAAGGCAGGTCACTGTGTGGTCCTAGGCAGGTCACTGTGTGGTCCTAGGCAGGTCACTGTGTGGTCCTAGGCAGGTCACTGTGTGGTCCTAGGCAGGTCACTGTGTGGTCCAAGGCAGGTCACTGTGTGGTCCTAGGCAGGTCACTGTGTGGTCCTAGGCAGGTCACTGTGTGGTCCTAGGCAGGTCACTGTGTGGTCCTAGGCAGGTCACTGTGTGGTCCTAGGCAGGTCACTGTGTGGTCCAAGGCAGGTCACTGTGTGGTCCTAGGCAGGTCACTGTGTGGTCCTAGGCAGGTCACTGTGTGGTCCAAGGCAGGTCACTGTGTGGTCCTAGGCAGGTCACTGTGTGGTCCAAGGCAGGTCACTGTGTGGTCCAAGGCAGGTCACTGTGTGGTCCTAGGCAGGTCACTGTGTGGTCCTAGGCAGGTCACTGTGTGGTCCAAGGCAGGTCACTGTGTGGTCCAAGGCAGGTCACTGTGTGGTCCAAGGCAGGTCACTGTGTGGTCCTAGGCAGGTCACTGTGTGGTCCTAGGCAGGTCACTGTGTGGTCCTAGGCAGGTCACTGTGTGGTCCTAGGCAGGTCACTGTGTGGTCCTAGGCAGGTCACTGTGTGGTCCTAGGCAGGTCACTGTGTGGTCCTAGGCAGGTCACTGTGTGGTCCTAGGCAGGTCACTGTGTGGTCCTAGGCAGGTCACTGTGTGGTCCTAGGCAGGTCACTGTGTTACTGACTCTAAACCTGAACCTGTACTGTGTGGTCCTAGGCAGGTCACTGTGTGGTCCTAGGCAGGTCACTGTGTTACTGACTCTAAACCTGAACCTGTACTGTGTGGTCCAAGGCAGGTCACTGTGTTACTGACCCTAAACCTGAACCTGTACTGTGTGGTCCTAGGCAGGTCACTGTGTTACTGACCCTAAACCTGAACCTGTACTGTGTGGTCCAAGGCAGGTCACTGTGTGGTCCTAGGCAGGTCACTGTGTGGTCCTAGGCAGGTCACTGTGTGGTCCTAGGCAGGTCACTGTGTGGTCCTAGGCAGGTCACTGTGTGGTCCTAGGCAGGTCACTGTGTGGTCCTAGGCAGGTCACTGTGTGGTCCTAGGCAGGTCACTGTGTGGTCCTAGGCAGGTCACTGTGTGGTCCTAGGCAGGTCACTGTGTGGTCCTAGGCAGGTCACTGTGTGGTCCTAGGCAGGTCACTGTGTGGTCCTAGGCAGGTCACTGTGTGGTCCTAGGCAGGTCACTGTGTGGTCCTAGGCAGGTCACTGTGTGGTCCAAGGCAGGTCACTGTGTGGTCCAAGGCAGGTCACTGTGTGGTCCTAGGCAGGTCACTGTGTGGTCCTAGGCAGGTCACTGTGTGGTCCAAGGCAGGTCACTGTGTGGTCCTAGGCAGGTCACTGTGTGGTCCAAGGCAGGTCACTGTGTGGTCCAAGGCAGGTCACTGTGTGGTCCTAGGCAGGTCACTGTGTGGTCCTAGGCAGGTCACTGTGTGGTCCTAGGCAGGTCACTGTGTGGTCCTAGGCAGGTCACTGTGTGGTCCTAGGCAGGTCACTGTGTGGTCCTAGGCAGGTCACTGTGTGGTCCTAGGCAGGTCACTGTGTTACTGACTCTAAACCTGAACCTGTACTGTGTGGTCCTAGGCAGGTCACTGTGTGGTCCTAGGCAGGTCACTGTGTTACTGACTCTAAACCTGAACCTGTACTGTGTGGTCCAAGGCAGGTCACTGTGTGGTCCTAGGCAGGTCACTGTGTGGTCCTAGGCAGGTCACTGTGTGGTCCAAGGCAGGTCACTGTGTGGTCCTAGGCAGGTCACTGTGTGGTCCTAGGCAGGTCACTGTGTGGTCCTAGGCAGGTCACTGTGTGGTCCTAGGCAGGTCACTGTGTGGTCCTAGGCAGGTCACTGTGTGGTCCAAGGCAGGTCACTGTGTGGTCCTAGGCAGGTCACTGTGTGGTCCAAGGCAGGTCACTGTGTGGTCCAAGGCAGGTCACTGTGTGGTCCTAGGCAGGTCACTGTGTGGTCCTAGGCAGGTCACTGTGTGGTCCTAGGCAGGTCACTGTGTGGTCCTAGGCAGGTCACTGTGTGGTCCTAGGCAGGTCACTGTGTGGTCCTAGGCAGGTCACTGTGTGGTCCTAGGCAGGTCACTGTGTGGTCCTAGGCAGGTCACTGTGTGGTCCTAGGCAGGTCACTGTGTGGTCCTAGGCAGGTCACTGTGTGGTCCTAGGCAGGTCACTGTGTGGTCCTAGGCAGGTCACTGTGTGGTCCTAGGCAGGTCACTGTGTGGTCCTAGGCAGGTCACTGTGTGGTCCTAGGCAGGTCACTGTGTGGTCCTAGGCAGGTCACTGTGTGGTCCTAGGCAGGTCACTGTGTGGTCCTAGGCAGGTCACTGTGTGGTCCTAGGCAGGTCACTGTGTGGTCCTAGGCAGGTCACTGTGTGGTCCTAGGCAGGTCACTGTGTGGTCCTAGGCAGGTCACTGTGTGGTCCTAGGCAGGTCACTGTGTGGTCCTAGGCAGGTCACTGTGTGGTCCTAGGCAGGTCACTGTGTGGTCCTAGGCAGGTCACTGTGTGGTCCTAGGCAGGTCACTGTGTGGTCCTAGGCAGGTCACTGTGTGGTCCTAGGCAGGTCACTGTGTGGTCCTAGGCAGGTCACTGTGTGGTCCTAGGCAGGTCACTGTGTGGTCCTAGGCAGGTCACTGTGTGGTCCTAGGCAGGTCACTGTGTGGTCCTAGGCAGGTCACTGTGTGGTCCTAGGCAGGTCACTGTGTGGTCCTAGGCAGGTCACTGTGTGGTCCTAGGCAGGTCACTGTGTGGTCCTAGGCAGGTCACTGTGTGGTCCTAGGCAGGTCACTGTGTGGTCCTAGGCAGGTCACTGTGTGGTCCTAGGCAGGTCACTGTGTGGTCCTAGGCAGGTCACTGTGTGGTCCTAGGCAGGTCACTGTGTGGTCCTAGGCAGGTCACTGTGTGGTCCTAGGCAGGTCACTGTGTGGTCCTAGGCAGGTCACTGTGTGGTCCTAGGCAGGTCACTGTGTGGTCCTAGGCAGGTCACTGTGTGGTCCTAGGCAGGTCACTGTGTGGTCCTAGGCAGGTCACTGTGTGGTCCTAGGCAGGTCACTGTGTGGTCCTAGGCAGGTCACTGTGTGGTCCTAGGCAGGTCACTGTGTGGTCCTAGGCAGGTCACTGTGTGGTCCTAGGCAGGTCACTGTGTGGTCCTAGGCAGGTCACTGTGTGGTCCTAGGCAGGTCACTGTGTGGTCCTAGGCAGGTCACTGTGTGGTCCTAGGCAGGTCACTGTGTGGTCCTAGGCAGGTCACTGTGTGGTCCTAGGCAGGTCACTGTGTGGTCCTAGGCAGGTCACTGTGTGGTCCTAGGCAGGTCACTGTGTGGTCCAAGGCAGGTCACTGTGTGGTCCAAGGCAGGTCACTGTGTGGTCCTAGGCAGGTCACTGTGTGGTCCTAGGCAGGTCACTGTGTGGTCCTAGGCAGGTCACTGTGTGGTCCTAGGCAGGTCACTGTGTGGTCCTAGGCAGGTCACTGTGTGGTCCTAGGCAGGTCACTGTGTGGTCCAAGGCAGGTCACTGTGTGGTCCTAGGCAGGTCACTGTGTGGTCCTAGGCAGGTCACTGTGTGGTCCTAGGCAGGTCACTGTGTGGTCCAAGGCAGGTCACTGTGTGGTCCAAGGCAGGTCACTGTGTGGTCCAAGGCAGGTCACTGTGTGGTCCTAGGCAGGTCACTGTGTGGTCCTAGGCAGGTCACTGTGTGGTCCTAGGCAGGTCACTGTGTGGTCCTAGGCAGGTCACTGTGTGGTCCTAGGCAGGTCACTGTGTGGTCCTAGGCAGGTCACTGTGTGGTCCTAGGCAGGTCACTGTGTGGTCCTAGGCAGGTCACTGTGTGGTCCTAGGCAGGTCACTGTGTGGTCCTAGGCAGGTCACTGTGTTACTGACTCTAAACCTGAACCTGTACTGTGTGGTCCTAGGCAGGTCACTGTGTGGTCCTAGGCAGGTCACTGTGTGGTCCTAGGCAGGTCACTGTGTGGTCCTAGGCAGGTCACTGTGTGGTCCAAGGCAGGTCACTGTGTGGTCCTAGGCAGGTCACTGTGTGGTCCAAGGCAGGTCACTGTGTGGTCCTAGGCAGGTCACTGTGTGGTCCTAGGCAGGTCACTGTGTGGTCCTAGGCAGGTCACTGTGTGGTCCTAGGCAGGTCACTGTGTGGTCCTAGGCAGGTCACTGTGTTACTGACTCTAAACCTGAACCTGTACTGTGTGGTCCTAGGCAGGTCACTGTGTGGTCCTAGGCAGGTCACTGTGTTACTGACTCTAAACCTGAACCTGTACTGTGTGGTCCAAGGCAGGTCACTGTGTGGTCCTAGGCAGGTCACTGTGTGGTCCTAGGCAGGTCACTGTGTGGTCCAAGGCAGGTCACTGTGTGGTCCTAGGCAGGTCACTGTGTGGTCCTAGGCAGGTCACTGTGTGGTCCTAGGCAGGTCACTGTGTGGTCCTAGGCAGGTCACTGTGTGGTCCTAGGCAGGTCACTGTGTGGTCCAAGGCAGGTCACTGTGTGGTCCTAGGCAGGTCACTGTGTGGTCCTAGGCAGGTCACTGTGTGGTCCAAGGCAGGTCACTGTGTGGTCCTAGGCAGGTCACTGTGTGGTCCTAGGCAGGTCACTGTGTGGTCCTAGGCAGGTCACTGTGTGGTCCTAGGCAGGTCACTGTGTGGTCCTAGGCAGGTCACTGTGTGGTCCTAGGCAGGTCACTGTGTGGTCCTAGGCAGGTCACTGTGTGGTCCTAGGCAGGTCACTGTGTGGTCCTAGGCAGGTCACTGTGTGGTCCTAGGCAGGTCACTGTGTGGTCCTAGGCAGGTCACTGTGTGGTCCTAGGCAGGTCACTGTGTGGTCCTAGGCAGGTCACTGTGTGGTCCTAGGCAGGTCACTGTGTGGTCCTAGGCAGGTCACTGTGTGGTCCTAGGCAGGTCACTGTGTGGTCCTAGGCAGGTCACTGTGTGGTCCTAGGCAGGTCACTGTGTGGTCCTAGGCAGGTCACTGTGTGGTCCTAGGCAGGTCACTGTGTGGTCCTAGGCAGGTCACTGTGTGGTCCTAGGCAGGTCACTGTGTGGTCCTAGGCAGGTCACTGTGTGGTCCTAGGCAGGTCACTGTGTGGTCCTAGGCAGGTCACTGTGTGGTCCTAGGCAGGTCACTGTGTGGTCCTAGGCAGGTCACTGTGTGGTCCTAGGCAGGTCACTGTGTGGTCCTAGGCAGGTCACTGTGTGGTCCTAGGCAGGTCACTGTGTGGTCCTAGGCAGGTCACTGTGTGGTCCTAGGCAGGTCACTGTGTGGTCCTAGGCAGGTCACTGTGTGGTCCTAGGCAGGTCACTGTGTGGTCCTAGGCAGGTCACTGTGTGGTCCTAGGCAGGTCACTGTGTGGTCCTAGGCAGGTCACTGTGTGGTCCTAGGCAGGTCACTGTGTGGTCCTAGGCAGGTCACTGTGTGGTCCTAGGCAGGTCACTGTGTGGTCCTAGGCAGGTCACTGTGTGGTCCAAGGCAGGTCACTGTGTGGTCCTAGGCAGGTCACTGTGTGGTCCTAGGCAGGTCACTGTGTGGTCCTAGGCAGGTCACTGTGTGGTCCTAGGCAGGTCACTGTGTGGTCCTAGGCAGGTCACTGTGTGGTCCTAGGCAGGTCACTGTGTGGTCCTAGGCAGGTCACTGTGTGGTCCTAGGCAGGTCACTGTGTGGTCCTAGGCAGGTCACTGTGTGGTCCTAGGCAGGTCACTGTGTGGTCCTAGGCAGGTCACTGTGTGGTCCTAGGCAGGTCACTGTGTGGTCCTAGGCAGGTCACTGTGTGGTCCTAGGCAGGTCACTGTGTGGTCCTAGGCAGGTCACTGTGTGGTCCTAGGCAGGTCACTGTGTGGTCCAAGGCAGGTCACTGTGTGGTCCTAGGCAGGTCACTGTGTGGTCCTAGGCAGGTCACTGTGTGGTCCTAGGCAGGTCACTGTGTGGTCCTAGGCAGGTCACTGTGTGGTCCTAGGCAGGTCACTGTGTGGTCCTAGGCAGGTCACTGTGTGGTCCAAGGCAGGTCACTGTGTGGTCCTAGGCAGGTCACTGTGTGGTCCTAGGCAGGTCACTGTGTGGTCCTAGGCAGGTCACTGTGTGGTCCTAGGCAGGTCACTGTGTGGTCCTAGGCAGGTCACTGTGTGGTCCTAGGCAGGTCACTGTGTGGTCCTAGGCAGGTCACTGTGTGGTCCTAGGCAGGTCACTGTGTGGTCCTAGGCAGGTCACTGTGTGGTCCTAGGCAGGTCACTGTGTGGTCCTAGGCAGGTCACTGTGTGGTCCTAGGCAGGTCACTGTGTGGTCCTAGGCAGGTCACTGTGTGGTCCTAGGCAGGTCACTGTGTGGTCCTAGGCAGGTCACTGTGTGGTCCTAGGCAGGTCACTGTGTGGTCCTAGGCAGGTCACTGTGTGGTCCTAGGCAGGTCACTGTGTGGTCCTAGGCAGGTCACTGTGTGGTCCTAGGCAGGTCACTGTGTGGTCCTAGGCAGGTCACTGTGTGGTCCTAGGCAGGTCACTGTGTGGTCCTAGGCAGGTCACTGTGTGGTCCTAGGCAGGTCACTGTGTGGTCCTAGGCAGGTCACTGTGTGGTCCAAGGCAGGTCACTGTGTGGTCCTAGGCAGGTCACTGTGTGGTCCTAGGCAGGTCACTGTGTGGTCCTAGGCAGGTCACTGTGTGGTCCTAGGCAGGTCACTGTGTGGTCCTAGGCAGGTCACTGTGTTACTGACTCTAAACCTGAACCTGTACTGTGTGGTCCTAGGCAGGTCACTGTGTGGTCCTAGGCAGGTCACTGTGTTACTGACTCTAAACCTGAACCTGTACTGTGTGGTCCAAGGCAGGTCACTGTGTGGTCCTAGGCAGGTCACTGTGTGGTCCTAGGCAGGTCACTGTGTGGTCCAAGGCAGGTCACTGTGTGGTCCTAGGCAGGTCACTGTGTGGTCCTAGGCAGGTCACTGTGTGGTCCTAGGCAGGTCACTGTGTGGTCCTAGGCAGGTCACTGTGTGGTCCTAGGCAGGTCACTGTGTGGTCCAAGGCAGGTCACTGTGTGGTCCTAGGCAGGTCACTGTGTGGTCCAAGGCAGGTCACTGTGTGGTCCAAGGCAGGTCACTGTGTGGTCCTAGGCAGGTCACTGTGTGGTCCTAGGCAGGTCACTGTGTGGTCCTAGGCAGGTCACTGTGTGGTCCTAGGCAGGTCACTGTGTGGTCCTAGGCAGGTCACTGTGTGGTCCTAGGCAGGTCACTGTGTGGTCCTAGGCAGGTCACTGTGTGGTCCTAGGCAGGTCACTGTGTGGTCCTAGGCAGGTCACTGTGTGGTCCTAGGCAGGTCACTGTGTGGTCCTAGGCAGGTCACTGTGTGGTCCTAGGCAGGTCACTGTGTGGTCCTAGGCAGGTCACTGTGTGGTCCTAGGCAGGTCACTGTGTGGTCCTAGGCAGGTCACTGTGTGGTCCTAGGCAGGTCACTGTGTGGTCCTAGGCAGGTCACTGTGTGGTCCTAGGCAGGTCACTGTGTGGTCCTAGGCAGGTCACTGTGTGGTCCTAGGCAGGTCACTGTGTGGTCCTAGGCAGGTCACTGTGTGGTCCTAGGCAGGTCACTGTGTGGTCCTAGGCAGGTCACTGTGTGGTCCTAGGCAGGTCACTGTGTGGTCCTAGGCAGGTCACTGTGTGGTCCTAGGCAGGTCACTGTGTGGTCCTAGGCAGGTCACTGTGTGGTCCTAGGCAGGTCACTGTGTGGTCCTAGGCAGGTCACTGTGTGGTCCTAGGCAGGTCACTGTGTGGTCCTAGGCAGGTCACTGTGTGGTCCTAGGCAGGTCACTGTGTGGTCCTAGGCAGGTCACTGTGTGGTCCTAGGCAGGTCACTGTGTGGTCCTAGGCAGGTCACTGTGTGGTCCTAGGCAGGTCACTGTGTGGTCCTAGGCAGGTCACTGTGTGGTCCTAGGCAGGTCACTGTGTGGTCCTAGGCAGGTCACTGTGTGGTCCTAGGCAGGTCACTGTGTGGTCCTAGGCAGGTCACTGTGTGGTCCTAGGCAGGTCACTGTGTGGTCCTAGGCAGGTCACTGTGTGGTCCAAGGCAGGTCACTGTGTGGTCCTAGGCAGGTCACTGTGTGGTCCTAGGCAGGTCACTGTGTGGTCCTAGGCAGGTCACTGTGTGGTCCTAGGCAGGTCACTGTGTGGTCCTAGGCAGGTCACTGTGTGGTCCTAGGCAGGTCACTGTGTGGTCCTAGGCAGGTCACTGTGTGGTCCTAGGCAGGTCACTGTGTGGTCCTAGGCAGGTCACTGTGTGGTCCTAGGCAGGTCACTGTGTGGTCCTAGGCAGGTCACTGTGTGGTCCTAGGCAGGTCACTGTGTGGTCCTAGGCAGGTCACTGTGTGGTCCTAGGCAGGTCACTGTGTGGTCCTAGGCAGGTCACTGTGTGGTCCAAGGCAGGTCACTGTGTGGTCCTAGGCAGGTCACTGTGTGGTCCTAGGCAGGTCACTGTGTGGTCCTAGGCAGGTCACTGTGTGGTCCTAGGCAGGTCACTGTGTGGTCCTAGGCAGGTCACTGTGTGGTCCTAGGCAGGTCACTGTGTGGTTCAAGGCAGGTCACTGTGTGGTCCTAGGCAGGTCACTGTGTGGTCCTAGGCAGGTCACTGTGTGGTCCTAGGCAGGTCACTGTGTGGTCCTAGGCAGGTCACTGTGTGGTCCTAGGCAGGTCACTGTGTGGTCCTAGGCAGGTCACTGTGTGGTCCAAGGCAGGTCACTGTGTGGTCCTAGGCAGGTCACTGTGTGGTCCTAGGCAGGTCACTGTGTGGTCCTAGGCAGGTCACTGTGTGGTCCTAGGCAGGTCACTGTGTGGTCCTAGGCAGGTCACTGTGTGGTCCTAGGCAGGTCACTGTGTGGTCCTAGGCAGGTCACTGTGTGGTCCTAGGCAGGTCACTGTGTGGTCCTAGGCAGGTCACTGTGTGGTCCTAGGCAGGTCACTGTGTGGTCCTAGGCAGGTCACTGTGTGGTCCTAGGCAGGTCACTGTGTGGTCCTAGGCAGGTCACTGTGTGGTCCTAGGCAGGTCACTGTGTGGTCCTAGGCAGGTCACTGTGTGGTCCTAGGCAGGTCACTGTGTGGTCCTAGGCAGGTCACTGTGTGGTCCTAGGCAGGTCACTGTGTGGTCCTAGGCAGGTCACTGTGTGGTCCAAGGCAGGTCACTGTGTGGTCCTAGGCAGGTCACTGTGTGGTCCTAGGCAGGTCACTGTGTGGTCCTAGGCAGGTCACTGTGTGGTCCAAGGCAGGTCACTGTGTGGTCCTAGGCAGGTCACTGTGTGGTCCAAGGCAGGTCACTGTGTGGTCCAAGGCAGGTCACTGTGTGGTCCTAGGCAGGTCACTGTGTGGTCCTAGGCAGGTCACTGTGTGGTCCTAGGCAGGTCACTGTGTGGTCCTAGGCAGGTCACTGTGTGGTCCTAGGCAGGTCACTGTGTGGTCCTAGGCAGGTCACTGTGTGGTCCTAGGCAGGTCACTGTGTGGTCCTAGGCAGGTCACTGTGTGGTCCTAGGCAGGTCACTGTGTTACTGACTCTAAACCTGAACCTGTACTGTGTGGTCCTAGGCAGGTCACTGTGTGGTCCTAGGCAGGTCACTGTGTGGTCCTAGGCAGGTCACTGTGTGGTCCTAGGCAGGTCACTGTGTGGTCCAAGGCAGGTCACTGTGTGGTCCAAGGCAGGTCACTGTGTGGTCCAAGGCAGGTCACTGTGTGGTCCTAGGCAGGTCACTGTGTGGTCCTAGGCAGGTCACTGTGTGGTCCTAGGCAGGTCACTGTGTGGTCCTAGGCAGGTCACTGTGTGGTCCTAGGCAGGTCACTGTGTGGTCCTAGGCAGGTCACTGTGTTACTGACTCTAAACCTGAACCTGTACTGTGTGGTCCTAGGCAGGTCACTGTGTGGTCCTAGGCAGGTCACTGTGTGGTCCTAGGCAGGTCACTGTGTTACTGACTCTAAACCTGAACCTGTACTGTGTGGTCCAAGGCAGGTCACTGTGTGGTCCTAGGCAGGTCACTGTGTGGTCCTAGGCAGGTCACTGTGTGGTCCTAGGCAGGTCACTGTGTGGTCCAAGGCAGGTCACTGTGTGGTCCTAGGCAGGTCACTGTGTGGTCCTAGGCAGGTCACTGTGTGGTCCTAGGCAGGTCACTGTGTGGTCCTAGGCAGGTCACTGTGTGGTCCTAGGCAGGTCACTGTGTGGTCCAAGGCAGGTCACTGTGTGGTCCTAGGCAGGTCACTGTGTGGTCCTAGGCAGGTCACTGTGTGGTCCAAGGCAGGTCACTGTGTGGTCCTAGGCAGGTCACTGTGTGGTCCAAGGCAGGTCACTGTGTGGTCCAAGGCAGGTCACTGTGTGGTCCTAGGCAGGTCACTGTGTGGTCCTAGGCAGGTCACTGTGTGGTCCAAGGCAGGTCACTGTGTGGTCCAAGGCAGGTCACTGTGTGGTCCAAGGCAGGTCACTGTGTGGTCCTAGGCAGGTCACTGTGTGGTCCTAGGCAGGTCACTGTGTGGTCCTAGGCAGGTCACTGTGTGGTCCTAGGCAGGTCACTGTGTGGTCCAAGGCAGGTCACTGTGTGGTCCAAGGCAGGTCACTGTGTGGTCCAATGCAGGTCACTGTGTGGTCCTAGGCAGGTCACTGTGTGGTCCTAGGCAGGTCACTGTGTGGTCCTAGGCAGGTCACTGTGTGGTCCTAGGCAGGTCACTGTGTGGTCCTAGGCAGGTCACTGTGTTACTGACTCTAAACCTGAACCTGTACTGTGTGGTCCTAGGCAGGTCACTGTGTGGTCCTAGGCAGGTCACTGTGTTACTGACTCTAAACCTGAACCTGTACTGTGTGGTCCAAGGCAGGTCACTGTGTGGTCCTAGGCAGGTCACTGTGTGGTCCTAGGCAGGTCACTGTGTGGTCCAAGGCAGGTCACTGTGTGGTCCTAGGCAGGTCACTGTGTGGTCCTAGGCAGGTCACTGTGTGGTCCTAGGCAGGTCACTGTGTGGTCCTAGGCAGGTCACTGTGTGGTCCAAGGCAGGTCACTGTGTGGTCCTAGGCAGGTCACTGTGTGGTCCAAGGCAGGTCACTGTGTGGTCCAAGGCAGGTCACTGTGTGGTCCTAGGCAGGTCACTGTGTGGTCCTAGGCAGGTCACTGTGTGGTCCTAGGCAGGTCACTGTGTGGTCCTAGGCAGGTCACTGTGTGGTCCTAGGCAGGTCACTGTGTGGTCCTAGGCAGGTCACTGTGTGGTCCTAGGCAGGTCACTGTGTGGTCCTAGGCAGGTCACTGTGTGGTCCTAGGCAGGTCACTGTGTGGTCCTAGGCAGGTCACTGTGTGGTCCTAGGCAGGTCACTGTGTGGTCCTAGGCAGGTCACTGTGTGGTCCTAGGCAGGTCACTGTGTGGTCCTAGGCAGGTCACTGTGTGGTCCTAGGCAGGTCACTGTGTGGTCCTAGGCAGGTCACTGTGTGGTCCTAGGCAGGTCACTGTGTGGTCCTAGGCAGGTCACTGTGTGGTCCTAGGCAGGTCACTGTGTGGTCCTAGGCAGGTCACTGTGTGGTCCTAGGCAGGTCACTGTGTGGTCCTAGGCAGGTCACTGTGTGGTCCTAGGCAGGTCACTGTGTGGTCCTAGGCAGGTCACTGTGTGGTCCTAGGCAGGTCACTGTGTGGTCCTAGGCAGGTCACTGTGTGGTCCTAGGCAGGTCACTGTGTGGTCCTAGGCAGGTCACTGTGTGGTCCTAGGCAGGTCACTGTGTGGTCCTAGGCAGGTCACTGTGTGGTCCTAGGCAGGTCACTGTGTGGTCCTAGGCAGGTCACTGTGTGGTCCTAGGCAGGTCACTGTGTGGTCCTAGGCAGGTCACTGTGTGGTCTAGGCAGGTCACTGTGTGGTCCTAGGCAGGTCACTGTGTGGTCCAAGGCAGGTCACTGTGTGGTCCTAGGCAGGTCACTGTGTGTCTAGGCAGGTCACTGTGTGGGTCCTAGGCAGGTCACTGTGTGGTCCTAGGCAGGTCACTGTGTGGTCCTAGGCAGGTCACTGTGTGGTCCTAGGCAGGTCACTGTGTGTCCTAGGCAGGTCACTGTGTGGTCCTAGGCAGGTCACTGTGTGGTCTAGGCAGGTCACTGTGTGGTCCTAGGCAGGTCACTGTGTGGTCCTAGGCAGGGTCACTGTGTGGTCCTAGGCAGGTCACTGTGTGTCCTAGGCAGGTCACTGTGTGTCCAGGCAGGTCACGTGTGGTCCTAGGCAGGTCACTGTGTGGTCTAGGCAGGTCACTGTGTGGTCCTAGGCAGGTCACTGTGTGGTCAGGCAGGTCACTGTGTGGTCCTAGGCAGGTCACTGTGTGGTCCTAGGCAGGTCACTGTGTGGTCCTAGGCAAGGTCACTGTGTGGTCCTAGGCAGGTCACTGTGTGGTCCTAGGCAGGTCACTGTGTGGTCCTAGGCAGGTCACTGTGTGGTCCTAGGCAGGTCACTGTGTGGTCCTAGGCAGGTCACTGTGTGGTCCTAGGCAGGTCACTGTGTGGTCCAAGGCAGGTCACTGTGTGGTCCTAGGCAGGTCACTGTGTGGTCCTAGGCAGGTCACTGTGTGGTCCTAGGCAGGTCACTGTGTGGTCCTAGGCAGGTCACTGTGTGGTCCTAGGCAGGTCACTGTGTGGTCCTAGGCAGGTCACTGTGTGGTCCAAGGCAGGTCACTGTGTGGTCCTAGGCAGGTCACTGTGTGGTCCTAGGCAGGTCACTGTGTGGTCCAAGGCAGGTCACTGTTGGTCCTAGGCAGGTCACTGTGTGGTCCTAGGCAGGTCACTGTGTGGTCCTAGGCAGGTCACTGTGTGGTCCTAGGCAGGTCACTGTGTGGTCCTAGGCAGGTCACTGTGTGGTCCTAGGCAGGTCACTGTGTGGTCCTAGGCAGGTCACTGTGTGGTCCAAGGCAGGTCACTGTGTGGTCCAAGGCAGGTCACTGTGTGGTCCAAGGCAGGTCACTGTGTGGTCCTAGGCAGGTCACTGTGTGGTCCTAGGCAGGTCACTGTGTGGTCCTAGGCAGGTCACTGTGTGGTCCTTGGCAGGTCACTGTGTGGTCCTAGGCAGGTCACTGTGTGGTCCTAGGCAGGTCACTGTGTGGTCCAAGGCAGGTCACTGTGTGGTCCTAGGCAGGTCACTGTGTGGTCCTAGGCAGGGCACTGTGTGGTCCTAGGCAGGTCACTGTGTGGTCCAAGGCAGGTCACTGTGTGGTCCTAGGCAGGTCACTGTGTGGTCCAAGGCAGGTCACTGTGTGGTCCAAGGCAGGTCACTGTGTGGTCCTAGGCAGGTCACAGTGTGGTCCTAGGCAGGTCACTGTGTGGTCCTAGGCAGGTCACTGTGTGGTCCTAGGCAGGTCACTGTGTGGTCCTAGGCAGGTCACTGTGTGGTCCTAGGCAGGTCACTGTGTGGTCGTAGGCAGGTCACTGTGTGGTCCTAGGCAGGTCACTGTGTGGTCCTAGGCAGGTCACTGTGTTACTGACTCTAAACCCTGAACCTTGTACTGTGTGGTCCTAGGCAGGTCACTGTGTGGTCCTAGGCAGGTCACTGTGTGGTCCTAGGCTGGTCACTGTTGTGGTCCTAGGCAGGTCACTGTGTGGTCCAAGGCAGGTCACTGTGTGGTCCAAGGCAGGTCACTGTGTGGTCCAATGCAGGTCACGTGTGGTCCTAGGCAGGTCACTGTGTGGTCCTAGGCAGGTCACTGTGTGGTCCTAGGCAGGTCACTGTGTGGTCCTAGGCAGGTCACTGTTGTGGTCCTAGGCAGGTCACCTGTGTGGTCCTAGGCAGGTCACTGTGTTACTGACTCTAAACCTGAACCTGTACTGTGTGGTCCTAGGCAGGTCACTGTGTGGTCCTAGGCAGGTCACTGTGTGGTCCTAGGCAGGTCACTGTGTTACTGACTCTAAACCTGAACCTGTACTGTGTGGTCCAAGGCAGGTCACTGTGTGGTCTAGGCAGGTCACTGTGTGGGTCACTAGGCAGGTCACTGTGTGGTCCAGGTAGGTCACTGTGTGGTCCTAGGCAGGTCACTGTGTGGTCCTAGGCAGGTCACTGTGTGGTCCTAGGAGGTCACTGTGTGGTCCTAGGCAGGTCACTGTGTGGTCCTAGGCAGGTCACTGTGTGCTGGTCCAAGGCCAGGTCACTGTGTGGTCCAAGGCAGGTCACTGTGTGGTCCTAGGCAGGTCACTGTGTGGTCCTAGGCAGGTCACTGTGTGGTCCAAGGCAGGTCACTGTGTGGTCCTAGGCAGGTCACTGTGTGGTCCAAGGCAGGTCACTGTGTGGTCCAAGGCAGGTCACTGTGTGGTCCTAGGCAGGTCACTGTGTGTGGTCCATAGGCAGGTCACGTGTGGTCCAAGGCAGGTCACTGTGTGGTCCAAGGCAGGTCACTGTGTGGTCCAAGGCAGGTCACTGTGTGGTCCTAGGCAGGTCACTGTGTGGTCCTAGGCAGGTCACTGTCGTGGTCCTAGGCAGGTCACTGTGTGGTCCTAGGCAGGTCACTGTGTGGTCCTAGGCAGGTCACTGTGTGGTCCTAGGCAGGTCCACTGTGTGGTCCTAGGCAGGTCACTGTGTGGTCCTAGGCAGGTCACTGTGTGGTCCTAGGCAGGTCACTGTGTGGTCCTAGGCAGGTCACTGTGTTACTGACTCTAAACCTGAACCTGCTACTGTGTGTCCTAGGCAGGTCACTGGTGTGGTCCTAGGCAGGTCACTGTGTTACTGACTCTAAACCTGAAACCTGTACTGTGTGGTCCAAGCAGGTCACTGTGTTACTGACCCTAAACCTGAACCTGTACTGTGTGGTCCTAGGCAGGTCACTGTGTTACTGACCCTAACCTGAACCTATACTGTGTGGTCCAAGGCCGGTCACTGTGTGGTCCTAGGCAGGTTCACTGTGTGTCCTAGGCAGGTCACTGTGTGTCTAGGCAGGTCACTGTGTGGTCCTAGGCAGGTCACTGTGTGGTCCTAGGCAGGTCACTGGTGGTCCTAGGCAGGTCACTGTGTGGTCCTAGGCAGGTCACTGTGTGTGTCCTAGGCAGGTCACTGTGTGGTCCTAGGCAGGTCACTGTGTGGTCCTAGGCAGGGTCACTGTGTGGTCCTAGGCAGGTCACTGTGTGGTCCTAAGGCAGGTCACTGTGTGGTCCAAGGCAGGTCACTGTGTGGTCCTAGGCAGGTCACGCGTGTGGTCCTAGGCAGGTCACTGTGTGGTTCCTAGGCAGGTCACTGTGTGGTCCCTAGGCAGGCACTGTGTGGTCGTAGGCAGGTCACTGTGTGGTCCTAGGCAGGTCACTGTGTGTTCCTAGGCAGGTCACTGTGTTATGACTCTAAACCTGAAACTGTACTGTTTGGTCTAGGCAGGTCAATGTGTGGTCCTAGACAGGTCACTGTGTTACTGACTCTAAACCTGAACCTGTACTGTGTGGCTCCAAGCAGGTCACTGCTGTGGCTCCTAGGCAGGTCACTGTGTGGTCCTAGGCAGGTCACTGTGTGGCTCCTAGGCAGGTCACTGTGTGGTCCAAGCAGGTCACTGTGTGGTCCTAGGCAGGTCACTGTGTGGTCCTAGGCAGGTCACTGTGTGGTCCTAGGCAGGTCACTGTGTGGTCCTAGGCAGGGTCACTGTGTGGTTCCTAGGCAGGTCACTGTCACGTGTGGTCCAAGGCAGGTCACTGTGTGGTCCTAGGCAGGTCACTGTTTGGTCCTAGGCAGGTCACTGTGTGGTCCTAGGCAGGTCACTGTGTGGTCCAAGGCAGGTCACTGTGTGGTCCTAGGCAGGTCACTGTGTGGGTCCAAGGCAGGTCACTGTGTGGTCCAAGGGCAGGTCACTGTGTGGTCCTAGGCAGGTCACTGTGTGGTCCTAGGCAGGTCACTGTGTTACTGACTCTAAACCTGAACCTGTACTGTGTGGTCCTAGGCAGGTCACTGTGTGGTCCTAGGCAGGTCACTGTGTTACTGACTCTAAACCTGAACCTGTACTGTGTGGTCCAAGGCAGGTCACTGTGTTACTGACCCTAAACCTGAACCTGTACTGTGTGGTCCTAGGCAGGTCACTGTGTTACTGACCCTAAACCTGAACCTGTACTGTGTGGTCCAAGGCAGGTCACTGTGTGGCGTCCTAGGCAGGTCACTGTGTGTCCTAGGCAGGTCACTGTGTGGTCCTAGGCAGTCACTGTGTGGTCCTAGGCAGGTCACTGTGTGGGTCCTAGGCAGGTCACTGTGTGGTCCTAGGCAGGTCACTGTGTCCTAGGCGGTCACTGTGTGGTCGTAGGGCAGGTCACTGTGTGGTCCTAGGCAGGTCACTGTGTGGTCCTAGGCAGGTCACTGTGTTACTGACTCTAAACCTGAACCTGTACTGTGTGGTCCTAGGCAGGTCACTGTGTGGTCCTAGGCAGGTCACTGTGTTACTGGACTCTAAACCTGAACCTGTACTGTGTGGTCCAAGGCAGGTCACTGTGTTACTGACCCTAAACCTGAACCTGCACTGTGTGGTCCTAGGCAGGTCACTGTGTTACTGACCCTAACCTGAACCTGTACTGTGTGGTCCAAGGCAGGTCACTGTGTGGTCCTAGGCAGGTCACTGTGTGGTCCTAGGCAAGGTCACTGTGTTACTGACTCTAAACCTGAACCTGTACTGTGTGGTCCTAGGCAGGTCACTGTGTTACTGACCCTAAACCTGAACCTGTACTGTGTGGTCCTAGGCAGGTCACTGTGTTACTGACTCTAAACCTGAACCTGTACTGTGTGGTCCTAGGCAGGTCACTGTGTTACTGACTCTAAACCTGAACCTGTACTGTGTGATCCTAGGCAGGTCACTGTGTTACTGACTCTAAACCTGAACCTGTACTGTGTGGTCCAAGGCAGGTCACTGTGTGGTCCTAGGGCAGGTCACTGTGTGGTCCTAGGCAGGTCACTGTGTGGTCCTAGGCAGGTCACTGTGTGGTCCAAGGCAGGTCACTGTGTGGTCCTAGGCAGGTCACTGTGTGGTCCTAGGCAGGTCACTGTGTGGTCCTAGGCAGGTCACTGTGTGGTCCTAGGCAGGTCACTGTGTGGTCCTAGGCAGGTCACTGTGTGGTCCAAGGCAGGTCACTGTGTGGTCCTAGGCAGGTCACTGTGTGGTCCTAGGCAGGTCACTGTGTGGTCCTAGGCAGGTCACTGTGTGGTCCAAGGCAGGTCACTGTGTGGTCCTAGGCAGGTCACTGTGTGGTCCAAGGCAGGTCACTGTGTGGTCCAAGGCAGGTCACTGTGTGGTCCTAGGCAGGTCACTGTGTGGTCCTAGGCAGGTCACTGTGTGGTCCAAGGCAGGTCACTGTGTGGTCCAAGGCAGGTCACTGTGTGGTCCAAGGCAGGTCACTGTGTGGTCCTAGGCAGGTCACTGTGTGGTCCTAGGCAGGTCACTGTGTGGTCCTAGGCAGGTCACTGTGTGGTCCTAGGCAGGTCACTGTGTGGTCCTAGGCAGGTCACTGTGTGGTCCTAGGCAGGTCACTGTGTGGTCCTAGGCAGGTCACTGTGTGGTCCTAGGCAGGTCACTGTGTTACTGACTCTAAACCTGAACCTGTACTGTGTGGTCCTAGGCAGGTCACTGTGTGGTCCTAGGCAGGTCACTGTGTTACTGACTCTAAACCTGAACCTGTACTGTGTGGTCCAAGGCAGGTCACTGTGTTACTGACCCTAAACCTGAACCTGTACTGTGTGGTCCTAGGCAGGTCACTGTGTTACTGACCCTAAACCTGAACCTGTACTGTGTGGTCCAAGGCAGGTCACTGTGTGGTCCTAGGCAGGTCACTGTGTGGTCCTAGGCAGGTCACTGTGTGGTCCTAGGCAGGTCACTGTGTGGTCCTAGGCAGGTCACTGTGTGGTCCTAGGCAGGTCACTGTGTGGTCCTAGGCAGGTCACTGTGTGGTCGTAGGCAGGTCACTGTGTGGTCCTAGGCAGGTCACTGTGTGGTCCTAGGCAGGTCACTGTGTTACTGACTCTAAACCTGAACCTGTACTGTGTGGTCCTAGGCAGGTCACTGTGTGGTCCTAGGCAGGTCACTGTGTTACTGACTCTAAACCTGAACCTGTACTGTGTGGTCCAAGGCAGGTCACTGTGTTACTGACCCTAAACCTGAACCTGCACTGTGTGGTCCTAGGCAGGTCACTGTGTTACTGACCCTAAACCTGAACCTGTACTGTGTGGTCCAAGGCAGGTCACTGTGTGGTCCTAGGCAGGTCACTGTGTGGTCCTAGGCAGGTCACTGTGTTACTGACTCTAAACCTGAACCTGTACTGTGTGGTCCTAGGCAGGTCACTGTGTTACTGACCCTAAACCTGAACCTGTACTGTGTGGTCCTAGGCAGGTCACTGTGTTACTGACTCTAAACCTGAACCTGTACTGTGTGGTCCTAGGCAGGTCACTGTGTTACTGACTCTAAACCTGAACCTGTACTGTGTGATCCTAGGCAGGTCACTGTGTTACTGACTCTAAACCTGAACCTGTACTGTGTGGTCCTAGGCAGGTCACTGTGTGGTCCTAGGCAGGTGAGGGAGATAAAAGTCTCCAATTTCAGGGATTATTGCAATTTGTTCCAGTCACTGGCAGCAGAGAACTGGAATGAAAGGCGGCCAAATGAGGTGTTGGCTTTAGGGATGATCAGTGAGATACACCTGCTGGAGCACGTGCTACGGGTGGGTGTTGCCATCGTGACCAGTGAACTGAGATAAGGCGGAGCTTTACCTAGCATGGACTTGTAGATGACCTGGAGCCAGTGGGTCTGGCGACGAATATGTAGCGAGGGCCAGCCGACTAGAGCATACAGATCGCAGTGGTGGGTGGTATAAGGGGCTTTAGTAACAAAACGGATGGCACTGTGATAAACTGCAGTTTGCTGAGTAGAGTGTTGGAAGCTATTTTGTAGATGACGTCGCCGAAGTCGAGGATCGGTAGGATAGTCAGTTTTACTAGGGTAAGTTTGGCGGCGTGAGTGAAGGAGGCTTTGTTGCGGAATCGAAAGCCGACTCTAGATTTGATTTTAGATTGGAGATGTTTGATATGAGTCTGGAAGGAGAGTTTACAGTCTAGCCAGACACCTAGGTACTTATAGATGTCCACATATTCTAGGTCGGAACCATCCAGGGTGGTGCGGGTGCAGGCAGCGAACGGTTGAAAAGCATGCATTTGGTTTTAGTAGAGTTTAAGAGCAGTTGGAGGCCACAGAAAGAGAGTTGTATGGCATTGAAGCTCGTTTGGAGGTTAGTTAGCACGGTGTCCAAGGACGGGCCGGAAGTATATAGAATGGTGTCGTCTGCGTAGAGGTGGATCAGGGAATCGCCCGCAGCAAGAGCAACATCATTGATATATACAGAGAAAAGAGTCTGCCCGAGAATTAAACCCTGTGGCACCCCCATAGAGACTTCCGGACAACAGGCCCTCCGATTTGACACACTGAACTCTGTCTGCAAAGTAATTGGTGAACCAGGCAAGGCAGTCATCCGAAAAACCGAGGCTACTGAGTCTGCCGATAAGAATATGGTGATTGACAGAGTCGAAAGCCTTGGCAAGGTCGATGAAGACGGCTGCACAGTACTGTCTTTTATCGATGGCGGTTATGATATTGTTTAGTACCTTGAGCGTGGCTGAGGTGCACCTGTGACCGGCTCGGAAACCAGATTGCACAGCGGAGAAGGTACTGAATGTGAATGTGTGTTACTAAGCAATGGACAGCAATGGACAGCCTACCATGGTTAAGCAGTGTCATCAATTGCCGTCTGCTCCTGGCTTGAGGAAGGCTGTCAGGCAGTCAGCCAAGACCTCCCTGTCCCTACCATACGGCCTAGAGCTGGCATCGTATCTACCCTAACCTCCCTGTCCCTGTCCCTACCATAAGGCCTAGAGCTGGCATCGTATCTACCCTAACCTCCCTGTCCCTGTCCCTGTCCCTGTCCCTACCATACGGCCTAGAGCTGGCATCGTATCTACCCTAACCTCCCTGTCCCTGTCCCTGTCCCTGTCCCTGTCCCTGTCCCTGTCCCTGTCCCTGTCCCTGTCCCTGTCCCTGTCCCTGTCCCTGTCCCTACCATACGGCCTAGAGCTGGCATCGTATCTACCCTAACCTCCATGTCCCTGTCCCTGTCCCTACCATACGGCCTAGAGCTGGCATCGTATCTACCCTAACCTCCATGTCCCTGTCCCTGTCCCTGTCCCTGTCCCTGTCCCTGTCCCTGTCCCTGTCCCTGTCCCTGTCCCTGTCCCTGTCCCTGTCCCTACCATACGGCCTAGAGCTGGCATCGTATCTACCCTAACCTCCATGTCCCTGTCCCTGTCCCTGTCCCTGTCCCTGTCCCTGTCCCTGTCCCTGTCCCTGTCCCTGTCCCTGTCCCTGTCCCTGTCCCTGTCCCTACCATACGGCCTAGAGCTGGCATCGTATCTACCCTAACCTCCATGTCCCTGTCCCTGTCCCTGTCCCTGTCCCTGTCCCTGTCCCTGTCCCTGTCCCTGTCCCTGTCCCTGTCCCTACCATACGGCCTAGAGCTGGCATTGTATCTACCCTAACCTCCATGTCCCTGTCCCTGTCCCTGTCCATGTCCCTGTCCCTACCATACGGCCTAGAGCTGGCATCGTATCTACCCTAACCTCCCTGTCCCTGTCCCTGTCCCTACCATACGGCCTAGAGCTGGCATCGTATCTACCCTAGGGTTAGTCACCCAGGGTTAGTCAGCCAGGGTTAGTCACCCAGGGTTAGTCAGCCAGGGTTAGTCACACAGGGTTAGCCACACAGGGTTAGTCAACCAGGGTTAGTTACCCAGGGCTAGTCAGCCAGGGTTAGTCACCCAGGGTTAGCCCCCCAATCACTTACAGTCAGCTACTTCCACTACCAATACCCCCCTGCTGAGATCTCCAGCACATGGCCCAGAACAGGCACAGTGTCTTGCCTGTCCTCCTTGGTTCAGACTTGGAACCCTGACCAGCCTGTCTCAGAGCTGTCCCTGTCCAACCCATCCACCCTGACCAGCCTGTCCTCCCTGTCCCAGAGCTGGCCCCTGTCCAACCCATCCACCCTGACTAGCCTGTCCTCCCTGTCCCAGAGCTGGCCCCTGTCCAACCCATCCACCCTGACTAGCCTGTCCTCCCTGTCCCAGAGATGTCCCCTGTCCAACCCATCCACCCTGACCAGCCTGTCCTCCCTGTCCCAGAGCTGTCCAACCCATCCACCCTGACTACCCTATCCTCCCTGTCCCAGAGCTGTCCCCTGTCCAACCCATCCACCCTGACCAGCCTGTCTCAGAGCTGTCCCTGTCCAACCCATCCACCCTGACTACCCTGTCCTCCCTGTCCCAGAGCTGTCCCCTGTCCAACCCATCCACCCTGACTAGCCTGTCCTCCCTGTCCCAGAGATGGCCCCTGTCCAACCCATCCACCCTGACTAGCCTGTCCTCCCTGTCCCAGAGATGGCCCCTGTCCAACCCATCCACCCTGACTAGCCTGTCCTCCCTGTCCCAGAGATGGCCCCTGTCCAACCAATCCACCCTGACTACCCTGTCCTCCCTGTCCCAGAGCTGTCCCCTGTCCAACCCATCCACCCTGACTACCCTGTCCTCCCTGGTCCTGTCCCAGATACACTGTGTGCCCAGTGAGCTGTGCTCCAATCACCTCCCTCTGGGACAGAGATTTTCCACCTGGTTTATAGGAGTAGAAACAGAACTATCTACACCCTGTTGTTTTCTATCTACACCCTGTTGTTGTCTATCTACACCCTGTTGTTGTCTATCTACACCCTGTTGTTGTCTATCTACACCCTGTTGTTGTCTATCTACACCCTGTTGTTGTCTGTCTACACCCTGTTGTTTTCTATCTACACCCTGTTGTTGTCTATCTACACCCTGTTGTTGTCTATCTACACCCTGTTGTTGTCTGTCTACACCCTGTTGTTGTCTATCTACACCCTGTTGTTGTCTATCTACACCCTGTTGTTGTCTATCTACACCCTGTTGTTGTCTATCTACACCCTGTTGTTGTCTATCTACACCCTGTTGTTGTCTATCTACACCCTGTTGTGTTCTATCTACACCCTGTTGTTGTCTATCTACACTCTATGGTCTCTATATCTGTATCTATGACGAAGACACGGGGGAACAGAATCTATGGTCTCTATATCTGTATATATGACCAAGACATGAGGAACAGAATCTATGGTCTCTATGTCTATGACCAAGACATGGTGGGGACAGCATCTATGGTCTATATCTATATCTATGACCAAGACATGAGGGGAACAGAATCTATGGTCTCTATGTCTGTATCTATGACGAAGACACGGGGGAACAGAATCTATGGTCTCTATATCTGTATATATGACCAAAACATGAGGGGGACAGAATCTATGGTCTCTCTATCTATGACCAAGACATGAGCAAACAGAATCTATGGTCTCCTCTTAGTATCTGTTAACAAGACATGAGGGAACAGAAGGGAGACTGTGGCTATGTCCCAATGGCACCCTACGGGCCCTGGTCCAAAGTAGTGCACTACATAGGGAATAGGGTGCCATAGGGCTCTGGTCTAAAGTAGTGTACTATATAGGGAATAGGGTGCCATAGGGCCCTGGTCTAAAGTAGTGTACTATATAGGGAATAGGGTGCCATAGGGCTCTGGTCTAAAGTAGTGTACTATATAGGGAATAGGGTGCCATAGGGCTCTGGTCTAAAGTAGTGTACTATATAGGGAATAGGGTGCCATAGGGCCCTGGTCTAAAGTAGTGTACTATATAGGGAATAGGGTGCCATAGGGCTCTGGTCTAAAGTAGTGTACTATATAGGGAATAGGGTGCCATAGGGCCCTGGTCTAAAGTAGTGTACTATATAGGGAATAGGGTGCCATAGGGCTCTGGTCTAAAGTAGTGCACTATATAGGGAATAGGGTGCCATAGGGCCTTGGTCCAAAGTAGTGCACTACATAGGGAATAGGGTGCCATTTGGGAGGTACCCTATATGGTGTCAGAGAGGACAGAGGATAGGAGGGAGACCATCCTCTCTGACACCATGGGGTCTGAGTCTGGCGTGTATTCATGCGTGTGTGTGAGCCTGTGTCTGTGTGTGTGTGTGTGTGTGTGTGTGTGTGTGTGTGTGTGTGTGTGTGTGTGTGTGTGTGTGTGTGTGTGTGTGTGTGTGTGTGTGTGTGTGTGTGTGTGTGTGTGTGTGTGTGTGTGTGTGTATGTGTGTGTGTGTGTGTGTGTGTGTGTCATGCTCCCTCTGAGCTCCTCCTCCATAGCGAGCCAATGGTCTGCTGTGGTCTAGTCTGGACACTGTTAACAAGAATGGGCTTCTCAGGACACTGTTAACAAGAATGGGCTTCTCAGGACACTGTTAACAAGAATGGGCTTCTCAGGACACTGTTAATAAGAATGGGCTTCTCAGGATACCGTTAACAAAAACAGCCTTTTCAGGATACCGTTAACAAAAACAGCCTTTTCAGGACACTGTTAACAAGAATGGGCTTCTCAGGACACTGTTAATAAGAATGGGCTTCTCAGGATACCGTTAACAAAAACAGCCTTTTCAGGACACTGTTAACAAGAATGGGCTTCTCAGGACACTGTTAATAAGAATGGGCTTCTCAGGATACCGTTAACAAAAACAGCCTTTTCAGGACACTGTTAACAAGAATAGGCTTCTCAGGACACTGTTAGCAAGAATGGGCTTCTCAGGACACTGTTAGCAAGAATGGGCTTCTCAGGACACTGTTAACAAGAATGGGCTTCTGAGGACACTGTTAACAAGAATGGGCTTCTCAGGACACTGTTAACAAGAATGGGCTTCTCAGGACACTGTTAACAAGAATGGGCTTCTCTGAGTTGAGCGCTAAAGCGTTGACCTGTAGATAGTGTTCTTGGGCATTAGCTATAGTGTTAGCGTGTTAGCCTGAATTTAGCATTAGCCTTAAGTCCTAGCGTTAGCATGGATTAATTTAAATTCCTGCCCTGAGTGTCACACACTGCTTTGTGCTTAATGGAAAACTACTAGAAAAAAAAGCTAAGTAGCATTCAGGTAGAGAGAGTTGATAACAGGTATAACTCTAGCTACGTAGCGGTCAGGCAGAGAGAGAGTTGATAACAGGTATAACTCTAGCTACGTAGCGGTCAGGTAGAGAGAGCGTTGATAACAGGTATAACTCTAGCTACGTAGCGGTCAGGCAGAGAGAGAGTTGATAACAGGTATAACTCTAGCTACGTAGCGTTCAGGCAGAGAGAGAGTTGATAACAGGTATAACTCTAGCTACGTAGCGGTCAGGCAGAGAGAGAGTTGATAACAGGTATAACTCTAGCTGCGTAGCGGTCAGGCAGAGAGAGAGTTGATAACAGGTATAACTCTAGCTACGTAGTGGTCAGGTAGAGAGAGCGTTGATAACAGGTATAACTCTAGCTACGTAGCGGTCAGGCAGAGAGAGAGTTGATAACAGGTATAACTCTAGCTACGTAGCATTCAGGCAGAGAGAGCGTTGATAACATGTATAACTCTAGCTGCGTAGCGTTCAGGCAGAGAGAGAGTTGATAACAGGTATAACTCTAGCTACGTAGCGGTCAGGTAGAGAGAGCGTTGATAACAGGTATAACTCTAGCTACGTAGCGTTCAGGCAGAGAGAGCTCTGACTCTAACTCTAGCTGCGGTTGACTGCCAAATGAAACATTGTTGGTGAGATATCAGCACTGGAATGCAACAGCCAAACAGCATGCAGGGAGGCCTAACACCCTGGACAATACACATTTAACTTCTGAAGAATATATACAGTAACATATTTAATATATAGAGGTAAACCTGACAATCTATTTCAGGATATTCAGTTAAGATATTTAATGTATAGAGACCATCTGTATAAATCCATGTCATGATATTCAGTGACACTAAAATGGCAGTGATCTCCCAAGGTGACAATTTATTGAGCTCAAACCTGCCGTCAGAAATAGCTTTACGGTAATTACAAATCACTCCGTGTGACACTGTGCCTTCTGGGTAATGCATGATGAGCCACATCCCTCTTCTCCCCCCGTAAACCTGCCGCCCCACCACATCTACATACCCCACAATAAGACCAGCAGCCCTAGGACACTGCTGCTCCACCACATCTACATACCCCACAATAAGACCAGCAGCCCTAGGACACTGCTGCTCCACCACATCTACATACCCCACAATAAGACCAGCAGCCCTAGGACACTGCTGCTTCACCACATCTACATACCCCACAATAAGACCAGCAGCCCTAGGACACTGCTGCTCCACCACATCTACATACCCCACAATAAGACCAGCAGCCCTAGGACACTGCTGCTCCACCACATCTACATACCCCACAATAAGACCAGCAGCCCTAGGACACTGCTGCTCCACCACATCTACATACCCCACAATAAGACCAGCAGCCCTAGGACACTGCTGCTCCACCACATCTACATACCCCGCAATAAGACCAGCAGCCCTAGGACACTGCTGCTCCACCACATCTACATACCCCGCAATAAGACCAGCAGCCCTAGGACACTGCTGCTCCACCACATCTACATACCCCACAATAAGACCAGCAGCCCTAGGACACTGCTGCTCCACCACATCTACATACCCCACAATAAGACCAGCAGCCCTAGGACACTGCTGCTCCACCACATCTACATACCCCACAATAAGACCAGCAGCCCTAGGACACTGCTGCTCCACCACATCTACATACCCCACAATAAGACCAGCAGCCCTAGGACACTGCTGCTCCACCACATCTACATACCCCACAATAAGACCAGCAGCCCTAGGACACTGCTGCTCCACCACATCTACATACCCCACAATAAGACCAGCAGCCCTAGGACACTGCTGCTCCACCACATCTACATACCCCACAATAAGACCAGCAGCCCTAGGACACTGCTGCTCCACCACATCTACATACCCCGCAATAAGACCAGCAGCCCTAGGACACTGCTGCTCCACCACATCTACATACCCCACAATAAGACCAGCAGCCCTAGGACACTGCTGCTCCACCACATCTACATACCCCACAATAAGACCAGCAGCCCTGGGACACTGCTGCTCCACCACATCTACATACCCCACAATAAGACCAGCAGCCCTAGGACACTGCTGCTCCACCACATCTACATACCCCACAATAAGACCAGCAGCCCTAGGACACTGCTGCTCCACCACATCTACATACCCCACAATAAGACCAGCAGCCCTAGGACACTGCTGCTCCACCACATCTACATACCCCACAATAAGACCAGCAGCCCTAGGACACTGCTGCTCCACCACATCTACATACCCCACAATAAGACCAGCAGCCCTAGGACACTGCTGCTCCACCACATCTACATACCCCACAATAAGACCAGCAGCCCTAGGACACTGCTGCTCCACCACATCTACATACCCCACAATAAGACCAGCAGCCCTAGGACACTGCTGCTCCACCACATCTACACACCCCACAATAAGACCAGCAGCCCTAGGACACTGCTGCTCCACCACATCTACATACCCCACAATAAGACCAGCAGCCCTAGGACACTGCTGCTCCACCACATCTACATACCCCGCAATAAGACCAGCAGCCCTAGGACACTGCTGCTCCACCACATCTACATACCCCGCAATAAGACCAGCAGCCCTAGGACACTGCTGCTCCACCACATCTACATACCCCGCAATAAGACCAGCAGCCCTAGGACACTGCTGCTCCACCACATCTACATACCCCGCAATAAGACCAGCAGCCCTAGGACACTGCTGCTCCACCACATCTACATACCCCGCAATAAGACCAGCAGCCCTAGGACACTGCTGCTCCACCACATCTACATACCCCACAATAAGACCAGCAGCCCTAGGACACTGCTGCTCCACCACATCTACATACCCCACAATAAGACCAGCAGCCCTAGGACACTGCTGCTCCACCACATCTACATACCCCACAATAAGACCAGCAGCCCTAGGACACTGCTGCTCCACCACATCTACATACCCCACAATAAGACCAGCAGCCCTAGGACACTGCTGCTCCACCACATCTACATACCCCACAATAAGACCAGCATCCCTAGGACACTGCTGCTCCACCACATCTACATACCCCACAATAAGACCAGCAGCCCGATGACACTGCTGCTCCACCACATCTACATACCCCACAATAAGACCAGCAGCCCTAGGACACTGCTGCTCCACCACATCTACATACCCCACAATAAGACCAGCAGCCCTAGGACACTGCTGCTCCACCACATCTACATACCCCACAATAAGACCAGCAGCCCTAGGACACTGCTGCTCCACCACATCTACATACCCCACAATAAGACCAGCAGCCCTAGGACACTGCTGCTCCACCACATCTACATACCCCCACAATAAGACCAGCAGCCCTAGGACACTGCTGCTCCACCACATCTACATACCCCACAATAAGACCAGCAGCCCTAGGACACTGCTGCTCCACCACATCTACATACCCCACAATAAGACCAGCAGCCCTAGGACACTGCTGCTCCACCACATCTACATACCCCACAATAAGACCAGCAGCCCTAGGACACTGCTGCTCCACCACATCTACATACCCCACACTAAGACCAGCAGCCCTAGGACACTGCTGCTCCACCACATCTACATACCCCACAATAAGACCAGCAGCCCTAGGACACTGCTGCTCCACCACATCTACATACCCCACAATAAGACCAGCAGCCCTAGGACACTGCTGCTCCACCACATCTACATACCCCACAATAAGACCAGCAGCCCTAGGACACTGCTGCTCCACCACATCTACATACCCCACAATAAGACCAGCAGCCCTAGGACACTGCTGCTCCACCACATCTACATACCCCACAATAAGACCAGTAGCCCTAGGACACTGCTGCTCCACCACATCTACATACCCCACAATAAGACCAGCAGCCCTAGGACACTGCTGCTCCACCACATCTACATACCCCACAATAAGACCAGCAGCCCTAGGACACTGCTGCTCCACCACATCTACATACCCCACAATAAGACCAGCAGCCCTAGGACACTGCTGCTCCACCACATCTACATACCCCACAATAAGACCAGCAGCCCTAGGACACTGCTGCTCCACCACATCTACATACCCCACAATAAGACCAGCAGCCCTAGGACACTGCTGCTCCACCACATCTACATACCCCACACTAAGACCAGCAGCCCTAGGACACTGCTGCTCCACCACATCTACATACCCCACAATAAGACCAGCAGCCCTAGGACACTGCTGCTCCACCACATCTACATACCCCACAATAAGACCAGCAGCCCTAGGACACTGCTGCTCCACCACATCTACATACCCCACAATAAGACCAGCAGCCCTAGGACACTGCTGCTCCACCACATCTACATACCCCACAATAAGACCAGCAGCCCTAGGACACTGCTGCTCCACCACATCTACATACCCCACAATTAGACCAGTAGCCCTAGGACACTGCTGCTCCACCACATCTACATACCCCACAATAAGACCAGCAGCCCTAGGACACTGCTGCTCCACCACATCTACATACCCCACAATAAGACCAATTCACAAGAACTGAATCAATTCACAAGAACTGAATCAATTCACAAGAGCTGAATCCATTTACCAGAGCTGAATCAATTCACAAGAGCTGAATCAATTGACAAGAACTGAAACAATTGACAAGAACTGAATCAATTTGCAAGAACTGAATCAATTTACAGGAACTGAATCAATTTACAGGAACTGAATCAATTTACAGGAACTGAATCAATTTACAGGAACTGAATCAATTTACAGGAACTGAATCAATTTACAGGAACCGAATCAATTTACAAGAACTGAATGTTTACATGCCAAAAGGTTTTTCGCGCCTTGATTATATGGGACAGACGTCTAGTAGTTGTTACATTGATCCGTTCAGTTTATAGCAGAGAGACGAAGGGAGTACAAAGGTCTTTAACAAACCTAATAAAGTGAATGAGTTTAATTAAAGATTTAGCCTGAGCAGAAGCACAAGGAGTAATTAAAGATAAAAGCAAAGGTCTTTATTCCATACTGAGATCACAGGGAAGCCACTGATGAGGCAAGCAATTAGTCCCTCACAGAGAGATATAAAAACGGCCATTTAAAGTTGTGGATAATAAGGTTGGATTTGTTTAGAGTAAACTCAGGTGAGGAACGAACAGGTCATCCTGACAGTAGTACATCAAATCAAATCAAATTTATTTATAAAGCCCTTCATACATCAGCTGATATCTCAAAGTGCTGTACAGAAACCCAGCCTAAAACCCCCAAACAGCAAGCAATGCAGGTGTAGAAGCATAGTAAACTCAGGTGAGGAATGAACAGATAATCCTGACAGTAGTAAACTCAGGTGAAGAATGAACAGGTAATCCTGACCGTAGTAAACTCAGGTGAGGAATGAACAGGTCATCCTGACAATAGTAAACTCAGGTGAGGAATGAACAGGTCATCCTGACAGTAGTAAACTCAGGTGAGGAATGAACAGGTCATCCTGACAATAGTAAACTCAGGTCACATCAAACGTTTTTGCCAGAAAACTATTTATGTCCATAAACTTCAAATGTTGAAATAACAATCATTAGATTGTTGCCACATCAGAAGCTTTACCATACAGGAGAAGATGAATGACAGACAACTGCTGTCACAATGTTACCATACAGGAGAAGATGAATGACAGACAACTGCTGTCACAATGTTACCATACAGGAGAAGATGAATGACAGACAACTGCTGTCACAATGTTACCATACAGGAGAAGATGAATGACAGACAACTGCTGTCACAATGTTACCATACAGGAGAAGATGAATGACAGACAACTGCTGTCACAATGTTACCATACAGGAGAAGATGAATGACAGACAACTGCTGTCACAATGTTACCATACAGGAGAAGATGAATGACAGACAACTGCTGTCACAATGTTACCATACAGGAGAAGATGAATGACAGACAACTGCTGTCACAATGTTACCATACAGGAGAAGATGAATGACAGACAACTGCTGTCACAATGTTACCATACAGGAGAAGATGAATGACAGACAACTGCTGTCACAATGTTACCATACAGGAGAAGATGAATGACAGACAACTGCTGTCACAATGTTACCATACAGGAGAAGATGAATGACAGACAACTGCTGTCACAATGTTACCATACAGGAGAAGATGAATGACAGACAACTGCTGTCACAATGTTACCATACAGGAGAAGATGAATGACAGACAACTGCTGTCACAATGTTACCATACAGGAGAAGATGAATGACAGACAACTGCTGTCACAATGTTACCATACAGGAGAAGATGAATGACAGACAACTGCTGTCACAATGTTACCATACAGGAGAAGATGAATGACAGACAACTGCTGTCACAATGTTACCATACAGGAGAAGATGAATGACAGACAACTGCTGTCACAATGTTAACATACAGGAGAAGATGAAATGACAGACAACTGCTGTCACAATGTTACCATACTGGAGAAGATGAATGAAGAGACAACTGCTGTCACAATGTTACCATACAGGAGAAGATGAATGACAGACAACTGCTGTCACAATGTTACCATACAGGAGAAGATGAATGACAGACAACTGCTGTCACAATGTTACCATACAGGAGAAGATGAATGACAGACAACTGCTGTCACAATGTTACCATACAGGAGAAGATGAATGACAGACAACTGCTGTCACAATGTTACCATACAGGAGAAGATGAATGACAGACAACTGCTGTCACAATGTTAACATACAGGAGAAGATGAAATGACAGACAACTGCTGTCACAATGTTACCATACCGGAGAAGATGAATGAAGAGACAACTGCTGTCACAATGTTACCATACAGGAGAAGATGAATGACAGACAACTGCTGTCACAATGTTACCATACAGGAGAAGATGAATGACAGACAACTGCTGTCACAATGTTACCATACAGGAGAAGATGAATGACAGACAACTGCTGTCACAATGTTACCATACAGGAGAAGATGAATGACAGACAACTGCTGTCACAATGTTACCATACAGGAGAAGATGAATGACAGACAACTGCTGTCACAATGTTACCATACAGGAGAAGATGAATGACAGACAACTGCTGTCACAATGTTACCATACAGGAGAAGATGAATGACAGACAACTGCTGTCACAATGTTACCATACAGGAGAAGATGAATGACAGACAACTGCTGTCACAATGTTACCATACAGGAGAAGATGAATGACAGACAACTGCTGTCACAATGTTACCATACAGGAGAAGATGAATGACAGACAACTGCTGTCACAATGTTACCATACAGGAGAAGATGAATGACAGACAACTGCTGTCACAATGTTACCATACAGGAGAAGATGAATGACAGACAACTGCTGTCACAATGTTACCATACAGGAGAAGATGAATGACAGACAACTGCTGTCACAATGTTACCATACAGGAGAAGATGAATGACAGACAACTGCTGTCACAATGTTACCATACAGGAGAAGATGAATGACAGACAACTGCTGTCACAATGTTACCATACAGGAGAAGATGAATGACAGACAACTGCTGTCACAATGTTACCATACAGGAGAAGATGAATGACAGACAACTGCTGTCACAATGTTACCATACAGGAGAAGATGAATGACAGACAACTGCTGTCACAATGTTACCATACAGGAGAAGATGAATGACAGACAACTGCTGTCACAATGTTACCATACAGGAGAAGATGAATGACAGACAACTGCTGTCACAATGTTACCATACAGGAGAAGATGAATGCAGACAACTGCTGTCACAATGTTACCATACAGGAGAAGATGAATGACAGACAACTGCTGTCACAATGTTACCATACAGGAGAAGATGAATGACAGACAACTGCTGTCACAATGTTACCATACAGGAGAAGATGAATGACAGACAACTGCTGTCACAATGTTACCATACAGGAGAAGATGAATGACAGACAACTGCTGTCACAATGTTACCATACAGGAGAAGATGAATGACAGACAACTGCTGTCACAATGTTACCATACAGGAGAAGATGAATGACAGACAACTGCTGTCACAATGTTACCATACAGGAGAAGATGAATGACAGACAACTGCTGTCACAATGTTACCATACAGGAGAAGATGAATGACAGACAACTGCTGTCACAATGTTACCATACAGGAGAAGATGAATGACAGACAACTGCTGTCACAATGTTACCATACAGGAGAAGATGAATGACAGACAACTGCTGTCACAATGTTACCATACAGGAGAAGATGAATGACAGACAACTGCTGTCACAATGTTACCATACAGGAGAAGATGAATGACAGACAACTGCTGTCACAATGTTACCATACAGGAGAAGATGAATGACAGACAACTGCTGTCACAATGTTACCATACAGGAGAAGATGAATGACAGACAACTGCTGTCACAATGTTACCATACAGGAGAAGATGAATGAAGAGACAACTGCTGTCACAATGTTACCATACAGGAGAAGATGAATGACAGACAACTGCTGTCACAATGTTACCATACAGGAGAAGATGAATGACAGACAACTGCTGTCACAATGTTACCATACAGGAGAAGATGAATGACAGACAACTGCTGTCACAATGTTACCATACAGGAGAAGATGAATGACAGACAACTGCTGTCACAATGTTACCATACAGGAGAAGATGAATGACAGACAACTGCTGTCACAATGTTACCATACAGGAGAAGATGAATGACAGACAACTGCTGTCACAATGTTACCATACAGGAGAAGATGAATGACAGACAACTGCTGTCACAATGTTACCATACAGGAGAAGATGAATGACAGACAACTGCTGTCACAATGTTACCATACAGGAGAAGATGAATGACAGACAACTGCTGTCACAATGTTACCATACAGGAGAAGATGAATGACAGACAACTGCTGTCACAATGTTACCATACAGGAGAAGATGAATGACAGACAACTGCTGTCACAATGTTACCATACAGGAGAAGATGAATGACAGACAACTGCTGTCACAATGTTAACATACAGGAGAAGATGAAATGACAGACAACTGCTGTCACAATGTTACCATAACCGGAGAAGATGAATGAAGAGACAACTGCTGTCACAATGTTACCATACAGGAGAAGATGAATGACAGACAACTGCTGTCACAATGTTACCATACAGGAGAAGATGAATGACAGACAACTGCTGTCACAATGTTACCATACAGGAGAAGATGAATGACAGACAACTGCTGTCACAATGTTACCATACAGGGGAAGATGAATGAAAGACAACTGCTGTCACAATGTTACCATACAGGAGAAGATGAATGAAGAGACTTTGACAGACAAATAGTTTGAGATTGCTTGTGAGAGATATAACCCTGAACATAGTGACAGCAGGTACAGCCTGGGTAGACCAGGTCACCAGGGAGAACATAGTGACAGCAATTACAGTCCGGGTAGAACAGGTCACCAGGGAGAACACAGTGACAGCAGGTACAGTCTGGGTAGACCAGGTCACCAGGGAGAACACAGTGACAGCAGGTACAGTCCGGGTAGACCAGGTCACCAGGGAGAACACAGTGACAGCAGTTACAGTCTGGGTAGACCAGGTCACCAGGGAGAACATAGTGACAGCATTTACAGTCTGGGTAGACCAGGTCACCAGGGAGAACATAGTGACAGCAGTTACAGTCTGGGTAGACCAGGTCATTATGGGGTATTGTGATGTCATTATGGGGTATTGTGATGTCATTATGGGGTATTGTGATGTCATTATTGGGTGTTGTGTGGAGATTGAAGAGGACAAACATTAATTTAATCCATTTTAGAATAAGACTGTAATGCATCTAAAAGTGGAAAACGTAGAGGGGTCTGAATCTACGGTAATGACAGCAGTTACGGTTAGAACAAGTCACAATGTACAACCCAAATCCCCGAGACACACACACTCCTGGGAGCTGGAGGCATTGGTTCAGCCTCAGTGCAACACCCTTGGAGACATTATAGGTGGTTAAGTGCCTTGCTCAAGGGCACAACAGCACTCTGGTTGCTCACTCCGCACCCATCTGAGCTGAGATTGGAACCTCTCTAACCACTAGGCTACCTGCAGTAGTACAGTTTATCCTAACGGATTCCAAAAGAGAAAACACTTTTACTTTCTGAATAAAGTTGTCTTATTGCTGTATTAGGATCACTCATGTGGAACTCTACATATCTCATATGGAACTCTACATATCTCATATGGAACTCTACATATCTCATATGGAACTCTACATATCTCATATGGAACTCTACATATCTCATATGGAACTCTACATATCTCATATGGAACTCTACATATCTCATATGGAACTCTACATATCTCATATGGAACTCTACATATCTCATATGGAAACTCTACATATCTCATATGGAACTCTACATATCTCATATGGAACTCTACATATCTCATATGGAACTCTACATATCTCATATGGAACTCTACATATCTCATATGGAACTCTACATATCTCATATGGAACTCTACATATCACATGTGGAACTCTACATATCTCATATGGAACTCTACATATCTCATATGGAACTCTACATATCTCATATGGAACTCTACATATCTCATATGGAACTCTACATATCTCATATGGAACTCTACATATCTCATATGGAACTCTACATATCTCATATGGAACTCTACATATCTCATATGGACTCTACATATCCACATGTGGAACTCTACATATCTCATATGGAACTCTACATATCTCATATGGAACTCTACATATCTCATATGGAACTCTACATATCTCATATGGAACTCTACATATCACACGTGGAACTCTACATATCTCATATGGAACTCTACATATCTCATATGGAACTCTACATATCTCATATGGAACTCTACATATCTCATATGGAACTCTACATATCTCATATGGAACTCTACATATCTCATATGGAACTCTACATATCTCATATGGAACTCTACATATCTCATATGGAACTCTACATATCTCATATGGAACTCTACATATCTCATATGGAACTCTACATATCTCATATGGAACTCTACATATCTCATATGGAACTACATAATCTCATATGGAACTCTACATATCTCATATGGAACTCTACATATCTCATGTGGAACTCCTACCATATTCTCATTATGGAACTCTACATATCTCATATGAACTCTACATATCTCATATGGAAACTCTACATATCTCATATGGAACTCTACATATCTCATATGGAACTCTACATATCTCATATGGAACTCTACATATCTCGATGGTAACTCCTAGCCATATCTCATATGGAACTCTACATATCTCATATGAACTCTACATACCACATGTGGAACTCTACATATCTCATATGGAACTCTACATATCTCATATGGAACTCTACATATCTCATTGGGAACTCTACATATCTCATATGGAACTCTACATATCACATGTTGGAACTCTACATATCTCATATGGAACTCTACATATCTCATATGGAACTCTACATATCTCATATGGAACTCTACATATCTCATATGGAACTCTACATATCTCATATGGAACTCTACATATCTCATATGGAACTCTACATATCTCATATGGAACTCTACATATCACATGTGGAACTCTACATATCTCATATGGAACTCTACATATCTCATATGGAACTCTACATATCTCATATGGAACTCTACATATCTCATATGGAACTCTACATATCTCATATGGAACTCTACATATCACATGTGGAACTCTACATATCTCATGTGGAACTCTACATATCTCATATGGAACTCTACATATCTCATATGGAACTCTACATATCTCATGTGGAATTCTACATATCTCATATGGAACTCTACATATCTCATATGGAACTCTACATATCTCATGTGGAACTCTACATATCTCATATGGAACTCTACATATCTCATATGGAACTCTACATATCTCATGTGGAACTCTACATATCTCATATGGAACTCTACATATCTCATATGGAACTCTACATATCTCATGTGGAACTCTACATATCTCATATGGAACTCTACATATCTCATGTGGAACTCTACATATCTCATATGGAACTCTACATATCTCATATGGAACTCTACATATCTCATGTGGAACTCTACATATCTCATATGGAACTCTACATATCTCATATGGAACTCTACATATCTCATGTGGAACTCTACATATCTCATATGGAACTCTACATATCTCATATGGAACTCTACATATCTCATATGGAACTCTACATATCTCATGTGGAACTCTACATATCTCATATGGAACTCTACATATCTCATATGGAACTCTACATATCTCATGTGGAACTCTACATATCTCATATGGAACTCTACATATCTCATATGGAACTCTACATATCTCATGTGGAACTCTACATATCTCATGTGGAACTCTACATATCTCATATGGAACTCTACATATCTCATATGGAACTCTACATATCTCATATGGAACTCTACATATCTCATATGGAACTCTACATATCTCATGTGGAACTCTACATATCTCATATGGAACTCTACATATCTCATATGGAACTCTACATATCTCATGTGGAACTCTACATATCTCATGTGGAACTCTACATATCTCATATGGAACTCTACATATCTCATATGGAACTCTACATATCTCATATGGAACTCTACATATCTCATATGGAACTCTACATATCTCATATGGAACTCTACATATCTCATATGGAACTCTACATATCTCATATGGAACTCTACATATCTCATGTGGAACTCTACATATCTCATGTGGAACTCTACATATCTCATATGGAACTCTACATATCTCATGTGGAACTCTACATATCTCATATGGAACTCTACATATCTCATATGGAACTCTACATATCTCATGTGGAACTCTACATATCTCATAAGGAACTCTACATATCTCATATGGAACTCTACATATCTCATGTGGAACTCTACATATCTCATGTGGAACTCTACATATCTCATATGGAACTCTACATATCTCATATGGAACTCTACATATCTCATATGGAACTCTACATATCTCATATGGAACTCTACATATCTCATGTGGAACTCTACATATCTCATGTGGAACTCTACATATCTCATATGGAACTCTACATATCTCATATGGAACTCTACATATCTCATGTGGAACTCTACATATCTCATATGGAACTCTACATATCTCATATGGAACTCTACATATCTCATATGGAACTCTACATATCTCATGTGGAACTCTACATATCTCATGTGGAACTCTACATATCTCATGTGGAACTCTACATATCTCATATGGTACTCTACATAGCTCATGTGGAACTCTACATATCTCATGTTGAACTCTACATATCTCATGTGGAACTCTACATATCTCATGTGGAACTCTACATATCTCATGTGGAACTCTACATATCTCATATGGAACTCTACATATCTCATATGGAACTCTACATATCTCATGTGGAACTCTACATATCTCATATGGAACTCTACATATCTCATGTGGAACTCTACATATCTCATATGGAACTGTACATATCTCATATGGAACTCTACATATCTCATATGGAACTCTACATATCTCATGTGTAACTCTACATATCTCATATGGAACTCTACATATCTCATATGGAACTCTACATATCTCATATGGAACTCTACATATCTCATATGGAACTCTACATATCTCATGTGGAACTCTACATATCTCATGTGGAACTCTACATATCTCATATGGAACTCTACATATCTCATATGGAACTCTACATATCTCATGTGGAACTCTACATATCTCATATGGAACTCTACATATCTCATATGGAACTCTACATATCTCATATGGAACTCTACATATCTCATGTGGAACTCTACATATCTCATGTGGAACTCTACATATCTCATGTGGAACTCTACATATCTCATATGGAACTCTACATATCTCATATGGAACTCTACATATCTCATATGGAACTCTACATATCTCATGTGGAACTCTACATATCTCATGTGGAACTCTACATATCTCATGTGGAACTCTACATATCTCATATGGTACTCTACATAGCTCATGTGGAACTCTACATATCTCATGTTGAACTCTACATATCTCATGTGGAACTCTACATATCTCATGTGGAACTCTACATATCTCATGTGGAACTCTACATATCTCATATGGAACTCTACATATCTCATATGGAACTCTACATATCTCATGTGGAACTCTACATATCTCATATGGAACTCTACATATCTCATGTGGAACTCTACATATCTCATATGGAACTGTACATATCTCATATGGAACTCTACATATCTCATATGGAACTCTACATATCTCATGTGTAACTCTACATATCTCATATGGAACTCTACATATCTCATATGGAACTCTACATATCTCATATGGAACTCTACATATCTCATATGGAACTCTACATATCTCATGTGGAACTCTACATATCTCATGTGGAACTCTACATATCTCATATGGAACTCTACATATCTCATATGGAACTCTACATATCTCATGTGGAACTCTACATATCTCATATGGAACTCTACATATCTCATATGGAACTCTACATATCTCATAT
>NW_022261985.1:15469905-15499905 GCF_002021735.2 Oncorhynchus kisutch | reverse complement strand
TGGGAGAAGCTGTTGTGTACAGGGAGGAAAATACAAACAAAAACAACCCGTCCTCAGACGTGAGAGAAGGAATAGAACCGCAGTCAGTAGACAAACAGATTGAGACGAGGCACGGACAGAGGAGACACAGAGAGGAGGCAGAGAGAGGAGACACAGAGAGAGAGGAGACACAGAGAGGAGACACTGAGAGAGAGGAGACACAGAGAGGAGACACTGAGAGAGAGGAGACACAGAGAGGAGACACCAAGAGAGAGGAGACACAGAGAGACACAGAGAGACACCGAGAGGAGACACCGAGAGAGAGGAGACACAGAGAGACACAGAGAGACACCGAGAGGAGACACAGAGAGGAGACAGAGAAGGGACACCGAGAGGAGACACAGAGAGGCGACAGAGAGAGCGAGAGCGAGAGAGAGAGAGAGAGAGAGAGAGAGAGAGAGACAGAGACAGAGAGAGGGAGAGAGAGAGAGAGAGGAGAGAGAGAGAGAGAGAGAGGAAGAGACAGAGACAGAGACCAGAGAGAGAGAGAGAGAGAGAGACAGAGAGAGAGAGAGAGACCAGAGACAGGAGAGAGAGAGAGAGAGAGAGAGAGAGAGAGAGAGAGAGAGACAGAGAGAGAGAGAGAGAGAGAGAGAGAGAGAGAGAGAGAGAGACAGAGAGAGAGAGAGAGACAGAGAGAGAGAGAGACAGAAGAGAGAGAGAGACAGAGAGAGCGGAGCCCTTCTCATCATTCCACAAGTGACTGCTTGGTCTTGTTGGTCACAAAATAGCGCGGAAGGACTGAAAAACGCACGAGTAAGGGAGGGGATTACGACACAGACACTAGCGGGGTCTTTGGAGACAGAAGCTGTTGCCCTTTGGGGGAGAAACATGACAGTAGTGCCCAGGGAGAACCACGATGAGACTGTGGCACTAACAGCCCTGTCCCAAGATGTGTTGGACCCGGTGGATCAGCGGACGGACCAGGAGTGCTGTGAGCGCGTGGTCATTAACATCTCCGGGCTGCTCTTTGAAACCCAGCTGAAAACGCTTGCTCAGTTCCCCACCACTTTACTGGGGGATCCGAGGAAGAGAATGCGCTTCTTCGACCCTCTGAGGAACGAGTACTTCTTCGACAGGAACCGACCCAGCTTCGACGCCATCCTCTACTTTTACCAGTCTGGCGGCCGCCTCAGGAGACCCGTCAACGTACCCCTGGACATATTTATGGAGGAGATCAAATTTTACCAATGGGAGAAGATGTGATCGAGAATTTTAAGGAGGATGAGGGATTTATAAAAGAAGAGGAGAGACCGTTGCCAGAAAATGAGTTTCAACGACAGGTCTGGTTGCTGTTCGAATACCCCGAGAGTTCGGGACCCGCCAGAGGGATTGCTATTGTCTCTGTTCTGGTGATTTTAATTTCTATTGTCATCTTCTGTTTGGAGACGCTGCCTGAGTTTAGGGATGAAAAGGAGAAACATTGGGACAATGAGCTGGCGTTGAATGGAACTAACAGCTCTAGAAAGCCCAATCCATTCACAGATCCTTTCTTCATAGTGGAAACTTTGTGTATCATCTGGTTCTCCTTCGAGTTGTTTGTCAGGTTCCTAGCCTGCCCCTCCAAGCCTGCTTTTTTCAAAAACATGATGAACACCATCGACATTGTGGCCATCATGCCCTATTTCATCACCCTGGGCTTGGAGCTGGCGGAGCACCAAGGAAACGGACAGCAAGCCATGTCTCTGGCCATCCTCAGGGTCATCCGGCTGGTCAGGGTGTTTAGGATCTTCAAGCTGTCCAGACACTCCAAGGGGCTTCAGATATTAGGACAAACCCTCAAAGCCAGTATGAGAGAGTTGGGGCTGCTCATTTTCTTCCTCTTCATCGGAGTCATCCTCTTCTCCAGCGCTGTCTATTTCGCCGAAACCGACGATCCAGACTCCAGTTTCAGCTCGATCCCCGACGCGTTCTGGTGGGCTGTGGTCTCCATGACTACCGTTGGCTACGGGGACATGTGCCCGGTGACCATCGGCGGAAAGATCGTGGGCTCTCTGTGCGCCATCGCCGGTGTGCTCACCATCGCGTTACCGGTCCCGGTCATCGTGTCCAACTTCAACTACTTCTATCACCGGGAGACCGAGCACGAGGAGCAGTTTCAATACACCCACGTGACGTGTGGCCAGCAGCAGCAACCGTCTTTTGGTGAATTAAAGAACAGTGACAGCCAACCATCATCGCTTTCCAAATCGGACTTAATAGCCACGGAGGACGCTGATTCTATCAAATATACCAATTGCAGCCCACACAAAGCGCACTGCAGCCCACACAAAGCGTACACGGGGAAACTCACTAATGTATGATAAAGAGCAAACAGAAAATACCCAGCAATGGAAAAAACAGGCATAGCCTTGAAGATATTCAGAGAAACCATGCGTTTCTTTCTGTGAGTAGCATACATCTCCAATTCTGCGCTCTGGCTAGAGTAAGGTTTGGCTCTCTCTTATTTCCGGCGTCTCTTAAATGCTGAAGGAATTCTTTTTAATAGATTATCAGTGGATGAATTAAAACGTGACTCGTGATCTCACCTGAAAACAGTCTTCCGTTATGCGCACAGCTCTTCTTCGCTTGTTGGTTGTAAACATCATTATGAGGCTATATTTAGCCTCATAAACAAATAAACAACAACCATGATCACCCCCCCCCCTCCCTCTCTCTATTGTAGAGCTTTACTCATGATCTCTAATTAACGTCTCATTTATTCAGCCTAATTTCGTGTCTGTATTTTTTTTCTTCCGTTTTCTAAAAGTTTACATATTGATCTGCCTGTTTGGTGTTGATATATCATATAATAGGACCAGTTTGTCTAAAATTACTTGAATGAATCTTATACCTACAGGGCATTGTAATGACTTAAAAACCCCAAGGTCACCCAGTGACTCTACCCACAAACCCCCAAGGTCACCCAGTGACTCTACCCACAAACCCCCTAGTTATGTACACCATATCCAAGTAGTGCGTTTTTCCATTAGACCGTTATTGAGAGCGTGTTACTGGGCAGCGCTGCCTGGCAGCAGACCCTCTATCCTCTCTGTCAACTGTGATGAGGAATGGGCATAACAGAGGTCTATCCATCCACGCAGAGATGCCGTTGTCTTTGATAGCGGAACCACAGTAGTCTGAATGGTGTGTGTCCGGTCTGGGAGCTGCACATCCATTCACACCTTGACAAGCCATTGAGGATACTAGACATTACGCACAGCCCAATTGCCCTCTAAAACGACCACAGGCACTATTCAAATGATGTATATGTACGGATCAATAACGAACAGCATCGAATCTGAATCGAATGAATCAATATGATGCTATTGACATTGTTTACAACATTTCGTTTTTTTTTTATTATTTTTTTATTATACAATCTCACCAAAACTATATAAGTAGGTTCATTTAGCGAATAGTGCACTAGAAGAAAAGAAAAACATTCAATAATATCAAGTCTCTCAGATGATTCTTCTTCTTGAGATATTACAGATGCATGAATGAATGCGTTTAACAACTTGACAAGGGGAGGGGGGTGGGGGGGATGAGAAGCGCACCTTGTTGTGTTCAGACAGGCGGGCAGATGGACCCAGAGCGCCGCTTTGTGGAGAGTTTGGGAACTGCAGACGTGGTGTGGAAGCCGGTTAGTTTCTATAGCAACCTTCCAGACTGTTCTGACAGGGGAAAGATGTTATTGTCTGACGTCAAACAGAACAGAGGAATGGAAGGATTTGACTGACGACCTGATTGAAGGTGTTTTCATTGTACCTACTCTTGTTGAATGTTGCTACACAGCGCCCGACTTGAGTTACGTAGAAATATGATTCAATAATAACCAAGATGATTTTGGCAGCTATGTCCATGTCCTGGGATGAATGGTTATATGTGGTGTAGTGTAGACAGGCAGAGACAGACCGAGACAGACAGAGACCTATGCTGCAGGCAGAAATGTATCAGAATCAATAGAAACCCATATTGTCATCGGTAAAAACCCTCCCCTGACTCCGAGGCCACAGCTTTACTGGCCACTTAAATCCACAGCGTCATTATATCAAGTCACCTTGCGTTCCAGGCCGACGACATTGTCTTCTGATGTCGTATGACATCACCATATCACTTCGCTACAGTGGATTACTACCAGACCACACTGCCCCCCTCCAACCCCCTCCAACCCCCACCATGCCGTGGTGCATCTCAGCTAAAAGAGGTGGAACCAAAGAACCTTTGGAATAGATTCTGACAGACGTCACTGTGTCATGAGCGTACGGATGACTGACTCAGAGCCCCCCATTGGGTGGATTTACCAGGGGAGAGGGCGGGGACCTGCTGCAGATGACAGATGCAGAAGCCAATCAGGTTGGAATCAATAGCAAAGAAACGACATAGACCAACAGACCCTCGGACGATGCAACAGGACGGCCAACTGCTCAGACGCCCGGGCTACAACGTCTCCTGCAGTTATGACGTAGGAAGATGACCACTGCAGGAGAGACAGTCACGTGGAGGTGAGTTGTGGTAGTGGAACGTTGTCACAATAAACCTACAGCCTCTTTCCAGACAGAGCATAGACCTACAGTCATATACAGGGGGGTAGCTAGATATAGACCTAGAGTCATATACAGAACAGTAGCTAGATATAGACCTACAGTCATATACAGGGGGGTAGCTAGATATAGACCTACAGTCATATACAGAACAGTAGCTAGATATAGACCTACAGTCATATACAGGGGGGTAGCTAGATATAGACCTACAGTCATATACAGAACAGTAACTAGATATAGACCTACAGTCATATACAGAACAGTAGCTAGATATAGACCTACAGTCATATACAGGGGGGTAGCTAGATATAGACCTACAGTCATATACAGGGGGTAGCTAGATATAGACCTACAGTCATATACAGAACAGTAGCTAGATATAGACCTACAGTCATATACAGGGGAGTAGCTATATATAGACCTACAGTCATATACAGGGGGGTAGCTAGATATAGACCTACAGTCATATACAGAACAGTAGCTAGATATAGACCTACAGTCATATACAGGGGGGGTAGCTATATATAGACCTACAGTCATATTTAGAACAGTAGCTAGATATAGACCTACAGTCATATACAGGGGGGTAGCTAGATATAGACCTACAGTCATATACAGAACAGTAGCTAGATATAGACCTACAGTCATATTTAGAACAGTAGCTAGATATAGACCTAAAGTCATATACAGAACAGTAGCTAGATATAGACCTACAGTCATATACAGGGGGGAGCTAGATATAGACCTACAGTCATATACAGAACAGTAGCTAGATATAGACCTACAGTCATATACAGAACAGTAACTAGATATAGACCTACAGTCATATACAGGGGGGTAGTTAGATATAGACCTACAGTCATATACAGGAGGGTAGCTAGATATAGACCTAGAGTCATATACAGAACAGTAGCTAGATATAGACCTACAGTCATATACAGGGGGGTAGCTAGATATAGACCTAGAGTCATATACAGGGGGGTAGCTAGATATAGACCTACAGTCATATACAGGGGGGTAGCTAGATATAGACCTACAGTCAGATACAGAACAGTAACTAGATATAGACCTACAGTCATATACAGGGGGGTAGCTAGATATATACCTACAGTCATATACAGAACAGTAGCTAGATATAGACCTACAGTCATATACAGAACAGTAACTAGATATAGACCTACAGTCATATACAGGGGAGTAGCTAGATATAGACCTATATTCATATTTAGAACAGTAGCTAGATATAGACCTACAGTCATATACAAGGGGGTAGCTAGATATAGACCTACAGTCATATACAGGGGGGTAGCTAGATATAGACCTACAGTCATATTTAGAACAGTAGCTAGATATAGACCTACAGTCATATACAGGGGGGTAGCTAGATATAGACCTACAGTCATATACAGGGGGGTAGCTAGATATAGACCTACAGTCATATACAGGGGGGAGCTAGATATAGACCTAAAGTCATATACAGAACAGTAGCTAGATATAGACCTACAGTAGTATACAGGGGGGTAGCTATATATAGACCTACAGTCATATACAGAACAGTAGCTAGATATAGACCTACAGTCAGATACAGAACAGTAACTAGATACAGACCTACAGTCATATACAGAGGGGTAGCTAGATATAGACCTACAGTCATATACAGGGGGGTAGCTAGATATAGACCTACAGTCATATACAGGGGGGGTAGCTAGATATAGACCTACAGTCATATACAGGGGGGTAGCTAGATATAGACCTACAGTCATATTTAGAACAGTAGCTAGATATAGACCTACAGTCATATACAGAACAGTAACTAGATATAGACCTACAGTCATATACAGAACAGTAACTAGATATAGACCTACAGTCATATTTAGAACAGTAGCTAGATATAGACTACAGTCATATACAGGGGGGTAGCTAGATATAGACCTACAGTCATATACAGGGGGGGTAGCTATATATAGACCTACAGTCATATTTAGAACAGTAGCTAGATATAGACCTACAGTCATATACAGGGGGGTAGCTAGATTTAGACCTACAGTCATATACAGAACAGTAGCTAGATATAGACCTACAGTCATATACAGGGGGGTAGCTAGATATAGACCTACAGTCATATACAGAACAGTAGCTAGATATAGACCTACAGTCATATTTAGAACAGTAGCTAGATATAGACCTACAGTCATATACAGAACAGTAGCTAGATATAGACCTATAGTCATATACAGAACAGTAGCTAGATATAGACCTACAGTCATATACAGGGGTGTAGCTAGATATAGACCTACAGTCATATACAGGGGGGTAGCTAGATAGAGACCTACAGTCATATACAGAACAGTAGCTAGATATAGACCTAGAGTCATATACAGGGGGTAGCTAGATATAGACCTACAGTCATATACAGAACAGTAGCTAGATATAGACCTACAGTCAGATACAGAACAGTAACTAGATATAGACCTACAGTCATATACAGGGGGTGGCTAGATATATACCTACAGTCATATACAGAACAGTAGCTAGATATAGACCTACAGTCATATACAGAACAGTAGCTAGATATAGACCTACAGTCATATACAGGGGGGTAGCTATATATAGACCTACAGTCATATTTAGAACAGTAGCTAGATATAGACCTAAAGTCATATACAGAACAGTAGCTAGATATAGACCTACAGTCATATACAGGGGGGAGCTAGATATAGACCTACAGTCATATACAGAACAGTAGCTAGATATAGACCTACAGTCATATACAGAACAGTAACTAGATGTAGACCTACAGTCATATACAGAACCGTAGCTAGATATAGACCAACAGTCATATACAGAACAGTAGCTAGATATAGACCTACAGTCATATACAGCGGGGTAGCTAGATATAGACCTACAGTCATATACAGAACAGTAACTAGATATAGACCTAAAGTCATATACAGAACAGTAGCTAGATATAGACCTACAGTCATATACAGGGGGGAGCTAGATATAGACCTACAGTCATATACAGAACAGTAGCTAGATATAGACCTACAGTCATATACAGAACAGTAACTAGATGTAGACCTACAGTCATATACAGAACCGTAGCTAGATATAGACCAACAGTCATATACAGAACAGTAGCTAGATATAGACCTACAGTCATATACAGCGGGGTAGCTAGATATAGACCTACAGTCATATACAGAACAGTAACTAGATATAGACCTACAGTCATATACAGGGGGGTAGCTAGATATAGACCTACAGTCATATACAGGGGGTAGCTAGATATAGACCTACAGTCATATACAAGGGGGTAGCTAGATATAGACCTACAGTCATATACAGGGGGGTAGCTAGATATAGACCTACAGTCATATACAGGGGGGTAGCTAGATATAGACCTACAGTCATATACAGAACAGTAGCTAGATATAGACCTACAGTCATATACAGGGGGGTAGCTAGATATAGACCTAGAGTCATATACAGAACAGTAGCTAGATATAGACCTACAGTCATATACAGAACAGTAGCTAGATATAGACCTACAGTCATATACAGAACAATAGCTAGATATAGACCTACAGTCATATACAGGGGAGTAGCTATATATAGACCTACAGTCATATACAGGGGGGTAGCTAGATATAGACCTACAGTCATATACAGGGGGGTAGCTAGATATAGACCTACAGTCATATACAGGGGGGTAGCTATATATAGACCTACAGTCATATTTAGAACAGTAGCTAGATATAGACCTACAGTCATATACAGGGGGGTAGCTAGATTTAGACCTACAGTCATATACAGAACAGTAGCTAGATATAGACCTACAGTCATATACAGGGGGGTAGCTAGATATAGACCTACAGTCATATACAGGGGGGGAGCTAGATATAGACCTACAGTCATATACAGAACAGTAGCTAGATATAGACCTACAGTCATATACAGGGGGGGTAGCTAGATATAGACCTACAGTCATATACAGAACAGTAACTAGATATAGACCTACAGTCATATTTAGAACAGTAGCTAGATATAGACTACAGTCATATACAGGGGGGTAGCTAGATAAAGACCTACAGTCATATACAGGGGGGTAGCTAGATATAGACCTACAGTCATATACAGAACAGTAGCTAGATATAGACCTACAGTCATATACAGGGGGGTAGCTAGATATAGACCTACAGTCATATACAGGGGGGGAGCTAGATATAGACCTACAGTCATATACAGAACAGTAACTAGATATAGACCTACAGTCATATACAGGGGGGTAGCTAGATAAAGACCTACAGTCATATACAGAACAGTAGCTAGATATAGACCTACAGTCATATACAGAACAGTAGCTAGATATAGCCCTACAGTCAAATACAGGGGGGAGCTAGATATAGACCTACAGTCATATACAGAACAGTAGCTAGATATAGACCTACAGTCATATACAGAACAGTAGCTAGATATAGACCTACAGTCATATACAGAACAGTAGCTAGATATAGACCTACAGTCATATACAGAACAGTAGCTAGATATAGCCCTACAGTCATATACAGAACAGTAGCTAGATATAGACCTACAGTCATATACAGAACAGTAGCTAGATATAGCCCTACAGTCAAATACAGGGGGGAGCTAGATATAGACCTACAGTCATATACAGAACAGTAGCTAGATATAGACCTACAGTCATATACAGAACAGTAGCTAGATATAGCCCTACAGTCAAATACAGGGGGGAGCTAGATATAGACCTACAGTCATATACAGAACAGTAACTAGATATAGACCAACAGTCATATACAGAACAGTAGCTAGATATAGACCAACAGTCATATACAGAACAGTAACTAGATATAGACCTACAGTCATATACAGGGGGGTAGCTAGATATAGACCTACAGTCATATACAGAACAGTAGCTAGATATAGACCTACAGTCATATACAGGGGGGTAGCTAGATATAGACCTACAGTCATATACAGAACAGTAACTATATATAGACCTACAGTCATATTTAGAACAGTAGCTAGATATAGACCTACAGTCATATACAGGGGGGTAGCTAGATATAGACCTACAGTCATATACAGAACAGTAACTAGATATAGACCTACAGTCATATACAGGGGGGTAGCTAGATATAGACCTACAGTCATATACAGGGGGTAGCTAGATATAGACCTACAGTCATATACAGGGGGGTAGCTAGATATAGACCTACAGTCATATACAGGGGGGTAGCTAGATATAGACCTACAGTCATATACAGAACAGTAGCTAGATATAGACCTATAGTCATATACAGGGGGGTAGCTAGATATAGACCTACAGTCATATACAGAACAGTAACTAGATATAGACCTACAGTCATATTTAGAACAGTAGCTAGATATAGACTACAGTCATATACAGGGGGGGTAGCTAGATATAGACCTACAGTCATATACAGGGGGGTAGCTAGATATAGACCTACAGTCATATACAGAACAGTAGCTAGATATAGACCTACAGTCATATACAGGGGGGTAGCTAGATATAGACCTACAGTCATATACAGGGGGGGAGCTAGATATAGACCTACAGTCATATACAGAACAGTAACTAGATATAGACCTACAGTCATATACAGGGGGGTAGCTAGATATAGACCTACAGTCATATACAGAACAGTAGCTAGATATAGACCTACAGTCATATACAGAACAGTAGCTAGATATAGACCAACAGTCATATACAGAACAGTAGCTAGATATAGCCCTACAGTCAAATACAGGGGGGAGCTAGATATAGACCTACAGTCATATACAGAACAGTAGCTAGATATAGACCTACAGTCATATACAGAACAGTAGCTAGATATAGCCCTACAGTCAAATACAGGGGGGAGCTAGATATAGACCTACAGTCATATACAGAACAGTAGCTAGATATAGACCTACAGTCATATACAGGGGGGTAGCTAGATATAGACCTACAGTCATATACAGAACAGTAACTAGATATAGACCTACAGTCATATACAGAACAGTAACCAGATTAATGAATAGAATGATCTGGATCACTGATGTGGCTGATTTCAGACTGTGTTCTTCTATTAAATGCATAATGTCCCACTAACAGTTAAAGAGTCTATAGAGTATAGATCCCTGATGTTCCCTGGTCTCTACATCCCAGGGTCGTCAAACACCCTCCCTCTCCCCTTTTTCTAGAAAGAGCCTGTATCCTGGTCCGTCCAGACAGACAGACAGACAGACAGATATCTCAGGCAGCAGCGCCATTGTACACCTCAGTCGGTCATTTACGTATGACAACAAATCCTATCAAGACCGTGTACTTACCGGGTGGGTCAGGCTCTGAGGCAGTACCACAGTTGTCTGCTAGGTGGCAGTGTCTCTCTGTACAACGGCTGTCTGTTGGTAGGACGTGTCTACGGGTGTCACAGTGTCCTGTCTTCTGATAGGGCCCTGATAAGTGTGAACATAGAATAGGATGTTATTGTCTGTCTGGATACAGTGGTGGGTTCCCTACAGATATAGTGTCTGTCTGGATACAGTGGTGGGTCCCCCTGGGTTCCCTACAGATATAGTGTCTGTCTGGATACAGTGGTGGGTTCCCTACAGATATAGTGTCTGTCTGGATACAGTGGTGGGTTCCCCTGGGTTCCCTACAGATATAGTGTCTGTCTGGGTACAGTGGTGGGTTCCCTACAGATATAGTGTCTGTCTGGGTACAGTGGTGGGTTCCCTACAGATATAGTATCTGTCTGGGTACAGTGGTGGGTTCCCTACAGATATAGTATCTGTCTGGGTACAGTGGTGGGTTCCCTACAGATATAGTATCTGTCTGGGTACAGTGGTGGGTTCCCTACAGATATAGTATCTGTCTGGGTACAGTGGTGGGTTCCCTACAGATATAGTATCTGTCTGGGTACAGTGGTGGGTTCCCTACAGATATAGTATCTGTCTGGGTACAGTGGTGGGTTCCCTACAGATATAGTATCTGTCTGGGTACAGTGGTGGGTTCCCTACAGATATAGTATCTGTCTGGGTACAGTGGTGGGTTCCCTACAGATATAGTATCTGTCTGGATACAGTGGTGGGTTCCCCTGGGTTCCCTACAGATATAGTGTCTGTCTGGGTACAGTGGTGGGTTCCCTACAGATATAGTGTCTGTCTGGGTACAGTGGTGGGTTCCCTACAGATATAGTATCTGTCTGGGTACAGTGGTGGGTTCCCTACAGATATAGTATCTGTCTGGGTACAGTGGTGGGTTCCCTACAGATATAGTATCTGTCTGGGTACAGTGGTGGGTTCCCTACAGATATAGTATCTGTCTGGGTACAGTGGTGGGTTCCCTACAGATATAGTATCTGTCTGGGTACAGTGGTGGGTTCCCTACAGATATAGTATCTGTCTGGGTACAGTGGTGGGTTCCCTACAGATATAGTATCTGTCTGGGTACAGTGGTGGGTTCCCTACAGATATAGTATCTGTCTGGGTACAGTGGTGGGTTCCCTACAGATATAGTATCTGTCTGGGTACAGTGGTGGGTTCCCTACAGATATAGTATATGTCTGGGTACAGTGGTGGGTTCCCTACAGATATAGTGTCTGTCTGGGTACAGTGGTGGGTTCCCTACAGATATAGTATCTGCCTGGATACAGTGGTGGGTTACCCATACTTCATGTACAGTGGTGCAAAAAGTATTTAGTCAGCCACCAATTGTGCAAGTTCTCCAACTTAAAAAGATGAGAGAGGCCTGTAATTTTCATCATAGGTACACTTCAACTATAAAATACAAAATTAGAAAATAATCCAGAAAATCACATTGTAGGATTTTTAATGAATTTATTTGCAAATTATGTTGGAAAATAAGTATTTGGTCAATAACAAAAGTTTATCTCAATACTTTGTTATATACCCGTTGTTGGCAATGACAGAGGTCAAATGTTTTCTGTAAGTCTTCACAAGGTTTTCACACACTGTTGCTGGTATTTTGTCCCATTCCTCCATGCAGATCTCCTCTAGAGCAGTGATGTTTTGGGGCTGTTGCTGGGCAACACGGCCTTTCAACTCCCTCCAAAGATTTTCAATGGGGTTGAGATCTGGAGACTGGCTAGGCCACTCCAGGACCTTGAAATGCTTCTTACGAAGCCACTCCTTCGTTGCCCGGGCGGTGTGTTTGGGATCATTGTCATGCTGAAAGACCCAGCCACGTTTCATCTTCAATGCCCTTGCTGGTGGAAGGAGGTTTTCACTCAAAATCTCACGATACATGGCCCCATTCATTCTTTCCTTTACACGGATCAGTCATCCTGGTCCCTTTGCAGAAAAACAGCCCCAAAGCATGATGTTTCCACCCCCAATACTGCCCCACTGTATATCTGTAGAGAGCCCAGCAGATGACTGTGCTGCTGGTAACAGGGCAGGGTTATGCTATTGTTACTGTCTGTGTGTGTATAGTGTGTGTAGTGTGTGTGTGTGTGTCTTCCTGTCAGAAGTGATAGGGCAGCTGTCTCAGTAACTATAGCAACATTCCCCGCCCACCTGAGCATCTGTCTTTTTTCAGTCATTTATTTCCTGTGTGTGAGGCAAAATCTACTCGACACCTAAAATCTCTCTTGATTGATTGCTTTCATTTGACTCTTCTGCGACTCTTTCATTCTCTTCCTTCTTCCTGTCGTTTGTCCCTCCTGTTAAACGTTACAGGAAAATGGGCTCATCGTAACACATTGTCTTTCTATTGGATCTATCAGAACGCTAAAGATTCCTCCAGGATTTAACGCCTGTTGACTATTTGTTAGGCCTTCTTTCTGATTGGTGTTCATTTTTTTAGGCCTTCTTTCTGATTGGTGTTCATTTTTTTAGGCCTTCTTTCTGATTGGTGCTCATTTTTTTAGGCCTTCTTTCTGATTGGTGTCCGTATTTTTAGGCCTTCTTTCTGATTGGTGTTCATTTTTTTAGGCCTTCTTTCTGATTGGTGTTCATTTTTTTAGGCCTTCTTTCTGATTGGTGTTCATTTTTTTAGGCCTTCTTTCTGATTGGTGTTCATTTTTAGGCCTTCTTTCTGGTTGGTGTTCATATTTTTAGGCCTTCTTTCTGGTTGGTGTTCATATTTTTAGGCCTTCTTTCTGGTTGGTGTTCATTTTTTTAGCCCTTCTTTCTGATTGGTGTTCATTTTTAGGCCTTCTTTCTGGTTGGTGTTCATATTTTTAGGCCTTCTTTCTGGTTGGTGTTCATATTTTTAGGCCTTCTTTCTGGTTGGTGTTCATATTTTTAGGCCTTCTTTCTGGTTGGTGTTCATTTTTTTAGGCCTTCTTTCTGATTGGTGTTCATTTTTTTAGGCCTTCTTTCTGATTGGTGTTCATTTTTAGGCCTTCTTTCTGGTTGGTGTTCATATTTTTAGGCCTTCTTTCTGGTTGGTGTTCATATTTTTAGGCCTTCTTTCTGGTTGGTGTTCATATTTTTAGGCCTTCTTTCTGGTTGGTGTTCATTTTTAGGCCTTCTTTCTGGTTGGTGTTCATATTTTTAGGCCTTCTTTCTGGTTGGTGTTCATTTTTAGGCCTTCTTTCTGGTTGGTGTTCATATTTTTAGGCCTTCTTTCTGGTTGGTGTTCATATTTTTAGGCCTTCTTTCTGGTTGGTGTTCATATTTTTAGGCCTTCTTTCTGATTGGTGTTCATTTGTTTAGGCCTTCTTTCTGATTGGTGTTCATTTTTTAGGCCTTCTTTCTGATTTGGTGTTCATTTTTTTAGGCCTTCTTTCTGATTGGTGTTCATATTTTTAGGCCTTCTTTCTGATTGGTGTTCATATTTTTAGGCCTTCTTTCCGATTGGTGTTCATTTTTTTAGGCCTTCTTTCCGATTGGTGTTAATTTTTTTAGGCCTTCTTTCTGATTGGTGTTCATTTTTAGGCCTTCTTTCTGATATGTGTTCATTTTTAGGCCTTCTTTCTGATTGGTGTTCATATTTTTAGGCCTTCTTTCTGATTGGTGTTCATTTTTTTAGGCCTTCTTTCTGATTGGTGTTCATTTCTTTAGGCCTTCTTTCTGATTGGTGTTCATTTTTTTAGGCCTTCTTTCTGATTTGGTGTTCATATTTTTAGGCCTTCTTTCTGATTGGTGTTCATATTTTTAGGCCTTCTTTCTGATTTGGTGCAAAAAAAATTTAGGCCTTCTTTCTGATTGGTGTTCATATTTTTAGGCCTTCTTTCTGATTGGTGTTCATATTTTTAGGCCTTCTTTCCGATTGGTGTTCATTTTTTTAGGCCTTCTTTCTGATTGGTGTTCATTTTTAGGCCTTCTTTCTGATTGGTGTTCATTTTAGGCCTTCTTTCTGATTGGTGTTCATATTTTTAGGCCTTCTTTCCGATTGGTGTTCATTTTTTTAGGCCTTCTTTCTGATTGGTGTTCATTTTTAGGCCTTCTTTCTGATTGGTGTTCATTTTTAGGCCTTCTTTCTGATTGGTGTTCATATTTTTAGGCCTTCTTTCCGATTGGTGTTCATTTTTTTAGGCCTTCTTTCCGATTGGTGTTCATTTTTTTAGGCCTTCTTTCTGATTGGTGTTCATTTTTAGGCCTTCTTTCTGATTGGTGTTCATTTTTAGGCCTTCTTTCTGATTGGTGTTCATATTTTTAGGCCTTCTTTCCGATTGGTGTTAATTTGTTTGTTTGTTTGTTTGTTTGTTTGTTTGTTTGTTTGTTTGTTTGTTTGTTGTTGGTGCAATTAAAGTAATACTTTAATACATTTAAAATGTTTACAAATTAGATTAGGGATAAAATGAAAGCATCTTGTGAAAACTAAACACTGGGTTGATACTGATATGATGTCTGATCTGGAAAAACAATGTAGATTATGTTTAGAGGTGTAATCTAGAACTAAGCTGTTGATTATTAATCCGAGGGTTATCCTGCTATTGACACACTTGTTGAATTATGCAACAGAATGTTGACAATAAGAGTATTTAATGAGGAAGTCTAGACAGAGCAGGTGGTTGGTGGTTATAGCCATACTCCTCCCCTTTATGTTAATATATTCATATATGCAAATTGTGTTCATGCAAATGAGGCACATATAGTTGAATTTAAATTTTATCACAACATCTAAAAAAAAAGATACCTGATACAATAAAGAACATGTATATATATGGACAAGAAAAATACGTGATTTTTGACAAGAAATTGAAAACCTGAAATTCCAAAATCACTGAACTCGAGGTATTATTTGTTCGTGCCAGTAAAATGTTTCATCTGCTAGAACCCCTACCTGATTGGAGGATCTTCATTCCGTTGTTCAACTGTTGCATTTATTAGAAATGTTTTGAAAACCCGTTTAACAATGTTGATGATCGTTGCTGGTGTCAAACCCCTTCCTCTCTCTAGAACTGTTGTCTGAAAGCGAACCGTCTCATTTCTCACAACGACAGACACGGTAATACGTTGATTCTGATAGCTGGCGTTGGGTAGACAGACATACTGTATGTTTTATCCATGAGACCTGAGACCATGTGTGACTTGCATTGGTCCCAGGTCCCAGTATAGTCTACTCCCACAGCCCTTCCCACACAGACAGACAGGTCCCAGGTCCCAGTATAGTCTACTCCCACAGCCCTTCCCCACAGACAGACAGGTGGCAGGTCCCAGTATAGTCTACTCCCACAGCCCTTCCCCCACAGACAGACAGGTCCCAGGTCCCAGTATAGTCTACTCCCACAGCCCTTCCCCCACAGACAGACAGGCAGGTGGAAGTGCCAGTATAGTCTACTCCCACAGACCTTCCCCACAGACAGACAGGCAGGTGGAAGTGCCAGTATAGTCTACTCCCACAGACCTTCCCCACAGACAGACAGGCAGGTGCCAGGTCCCAGTATAGTCTACTCCCACAGCCCTTCCCCCACAGACAGACAGGCAGGTGGCAGGTCCCAGTATAGTCTACTCCCACAGCCCTTCCCACACAGACAGACAGGTCCCAGGTCCAAGTATAGTCTACTCCCACAGCCCTTCCCCACAGACAGACAGGTGGCAGGTCCCAGTATAGTCTACTCCCACAGCCCTTCTCCCACAGACAGACAGGTCCCAGGTCCCAGTATAGTCTACTCCCACAGCCCTTCCCCCACAGACAGACAGGTGGCAGTGCCAGGTCCCAGTATAGTCTACTCCCACAGCCCTTCCCCACAGACAGGCAGGTGGCAGGTCCCAGTATAGTCAACTCCCACAGCCCTTCCCCCACAGACAGACAGGTGGCAGGTCCCAGTATAGTCTACTCCCACAGCCCTTCCCCCACAGACAGACAGGTGGCAGGTCCCAGTATAGTCTACTCCCACAGCCCTCCCCCACAGACAGACAGATGCTAGATGGCAATGATCTTGGTTAGGGGTGTTGCAAGATGGCAGTGATCTTGGTTAGTGGTGTTGCTATACGGCAGTGGTCTTGGTTAGAGGTGTTGCTAGATGGCAGTGGTCTTGGTTAGAGGTGTTGCTAGATGGCAGTGGTCTTGGTTAGAGATGTTGCTAGATGGCAGTGGTCTTGGTTAGTGGTTTTGCTAGATGTCAGTGGTCTTGGTTAGAGGTGTTGCTAGATGGCAGTGGTCTTGGTTAGAGGTGTTGCTAGATGGCAGTGGTCTTCGTTAGAGGTGTTGCTAGATGTCAGTGGTCTTGGTTACCGGTGTTGCTACATGGCAGTGGTCTTGGTTAGAGGTGTTTCTAGATGGCAGTGGTCTTGGTTAGTGGTGTTGCTATACGGCAGTGGTCTTGGTTAGAGGTGTTGCTAGATGGCAGTGGTCTTCGTTAGAGGTGTTGCTAGATGTCAGTGGTCTTGGTTACCGGTGTTGCTAGATAGCAGTGGTCTTGGTTAGCCGTGTTGCTAGATGTCAGTGGTCTTGGTTAGCGGTGTTGCTAGATGTCAGTGGTCTTCGTTAGAGGTGTTGCTAGATGGCAGTGGTCTTGGTTAGCGGTGTTGCTAGATGGCAGTGGTTAGAGGTGTTGCTAGATGTCAGTGGTCTTGGTTAGCAGTGTTGCTAGATAGCAGTGGTCTTGGTTAGCGGTGTTGCTAGATGGCAGTGGTCTTCGTTAGAGGTGTTGCTAGATGTCAGTGGTCTTGGTTGCCGGTGTTGCTAGATGTCAGTGGTCTTGGTTGCCGGTGTTGCTAGATGGCAGTGGTCTTGGTTGCCGGTGTTGCTAGATGGCAGTGGTCTTGGTTGCCGGTGTTGCTAGATGGCAGTGGTCTTGGTTACCGGTATTGCTAAATGTCAGTGGTTAGAGGTGTTGCTAGACGGCAGTGGTCTTGGTTAGCGGTGTTGCTAAATGTCAGTGGTTAGCGGTGTTGCTAGATGGCAGTGGTCTTGGTTAGCGGTGTTGCTAAATGTCAGTGGTTAGAGGTGTTACTAGATAGCAGTGGTTAGCGGTGTTGCTAAATGTCAGTGGTCTTGGTTAGCGGTGTTGCTAAATGTCAGTGGTCTTGGTTAGCGGTGTTGCTAAATGTCAGTGGTCTTGGTTAGCGGTGTTGCTAAATGTCAGTGGTCTTGGTTAGCGGTGTTGATAAATGTCAGTGGTCTTGGTTAGAGGTGTTGCTAGATGTCAGTGGTCTTTGTTGCCGGTGTTGCTAGATGGCAGTGGTCTTGGTTGCCGGTGTTGCTAGATGGCAGTGGTCTTGGTTACCGGTATTGCTAAATGTCAGTGGTTAGAGGTGTTGCTAGATGGCAGTGGTCTTGGTTAGCGGTGTTGCTAAATGTCAGTGGTTAGCGGTGTTGCTAGATGGCAGTGGTCTTGGTTAGCGGTGTTGCTAAATGTCAGTGGTTAGAGGTGTTACTAGATAGCAGTGGTTAGCGGTGTTGCTAAATGTCAGTGGTCTTGGTTAGCGGTGTTGCTAAATGTCAGTGGTCTTGGTTAGCGGTGTTGCTAAATGTCAGTGGTCTTGGTTAGCGGTGTTGCTAAATGTCAGTGGTCTTGGTTAGCGGTGTTGCTAAATGTCAGTGGTCTTGGTTAGAGGTGTTGCTAGATGTCAGTGGTTTGCAGTGTTGCTAAAGGGCAATGGTCTTGGTTAGAGGTGTTACTAGATGTCAGTGGTCTTGATAGCGGTGTTGCTAAATGTCAGTTGTCTTGGTTACCGGGTTTGCTATACGGCAGTGCCAGTAGATGACCAGTAGACGGCAGAAAGTGCCTAGTAACAGCAACAGTCTCTCATCTCTCTGTGTGGAATAGGAAGCTGCTATAGTAAACAGGAAGTGACGGCTGCTTAGCTGTTCCCCCCCAATCCCTCCAATCGTCCTCCCTCCTCTGCTCTTCCTCTCCCCTCCCTCTGTTCTCCAGACTCAATATAGAACTGTGATGATGTCGATGGCCTGGAGTGTCGTGCAGACTGTGTTTTCGGTTTTCTTTGAGGATGTGTGTGTGTGTGTGTGTGTGTGTGTGTGTGTGTGTGTGTGTGTGTGTGTGTGTGTGTGTGTGTGTGTGTGTGTGTGTGTGTGTGTGTGTGTGATGGAGATAGCTGGGTAGACAGGCTGTATTGAGGCAGAGGGGCTATGAACAAAAGGTCCAGTGCTGCAGGAAGGACAGAGCAGAGAGAGAGATGGAGAGAGAAGAGAGAGAGAAGAGAGAGAGATGGTGGAGGGAGAGAGAGAGAGAGATGGAGAGAGATGGAGAGAGAAGAGAGAGAGATAGTGGAGAGAGAGAGAGAGAGAGATGGAGAGAGATGGAGAGAGATGGAGAGAAGGAAAAAGAGAGAGGAGAAAGAGAGAGAGGGGAAGAGTAGAGAAAGAGAGGAGAGTGAGAGAGAGGAGAGAGAGAAGGAAACAGAGAGAGAAAGAGAGAGAGAGAGAGAGAGGAGGAGAAGAGAGAGAGGATAGAGAGAGAGGAGAGAGGGAGGGAGGAGGAGAGGAGAGAGAGAGAAAGAGAGAGAGGGGAAGAGTAGAGAGAGAGAGAGAGAGAGAGAGAGGGGAGGAAAGGAAGGATAGAGTAGTGAGAGGAAGAGAGTGCCAGAACAAAAGTGAGTGCAGCTTAATCTCTCAAAGCTCAGTCAATAACACAGAGGGCTCTTAGAAAACAAACCCTTCTACACTGTCAGAACCCTTCTACACTGTCAGAACCCTTCTATACTGTCAGAACCCTTCTATACTGTCAGAACCCTTCTACACTGTCAGAACCCTTCTACACTTTGTCAGAACCCTTCTACACTGTCAGAACCCTTCTACACTTTGTCAGAACCCTTCTACACTATCAGAACCCTTCTACACTATGTCAGAACCCTTCTACGCTGTCAGAACCCTTCTACACTATGTCAGAACCCTTCTACACTGTCAGAACCCTTCTACACTATGTCAGAACCATTCTACACTATGTCAGAACCCTTCTACACTCTCAGAACCCTTCTACATTATGTCAGAACCCTTCTACATTATGTCAGAACCCTTCTACACTGTCAGAACCCTTCTACACTGTCAGAACCCTTCTACATTATGTCAGAACCCTTCTACACTGTCAGAACCCTTCTACACTGTCAGAACCCTTCTTCATTATGTCAGAACCCTTCTACAATGTCAGAACCCTTCTACAATGTCAGAACCCTTCTACACTATATCAGAACCCTTTTACATTATGTCAGAACCCTTCTACACTTTGTCAGAACCCTTCTACACTATCAGAACCCTTCTACACTATGTCAGAACCCTTCTACACTGTCAGAACCCTTCTACACTATGTCAGAACCCTTCTACACTGTCAGAACCCTTCTACACTGTCAGAACCCTTCTACACTATTTTCAGAACCCTTCTACACTATGTCAGAACCCTTCTACACTCTCAGAACCCTTCTACATTATGTCAGAACCCTTCTACATTATGTCAGAACCCTTCTACACTGTCAGAACCCATCTACACTGTCAGAACCCTTATACATTATATCAGAACCCTTCTACACTGTCAGAACCCTTCTACACTGTCAGAACCCATCTACACTATATCATAACCCTTCTACATTATGTCAGAACCCTTCTACATTATGTCAGAACCCTTCTACACTATGTCAGAACCCTTTTACATTATGTCAGAACTCTTCTACACTGTCAGAACCCTTCTACACTATGTCAGAACCCTTCTACGCTGTCAGAACCCTTCTACACTATGTCAGAACCCTTCTACACTATGTCAGAACCCTTCTACACTGTCAGAACCCTTCTACACTGTCAGAACCCCTCTACACTATGTCAGAACCCTTCTACACTATCAGAACCCTTCTACACTATGTCAGAACCCTTCTACACTGTCAGAACCCTTCTACATTATGTCAGGACCCTTCTACACTGTCAGAACCCTTCTACACTATGTCAGGACCCTTCTACACTGTCAGAACCCTTCTTCACTGTCAGAACCCTTCTACACTGTCAGGACTCTTCTACACTGTCAGAACCCTTCTACACTGTCAGAACCCTTCTACACTATGGCAGAACCCTTCTACACTGTCAGAACCCTTCTACACTGTCAGAACCCTTCTACACTGTCAGAACCCTTCTACACTATGTCAGAACCCTTCTACACTGTCAGAACCCTTCTACACAGTCAGAACCCTTCTACACTGTCAGAACCCTTCTACACTATGTCAGGACCTTTCTACATTATGTCAGAACCCTTCTACACTGTCAGGACCCTTCTAGACAACGTGAGGCTGGTTTGGTCTTTGGTGAATGGTGTTCCAGCGTAGTGATGTCGAAAGCTTCTAGTGTCAGTTCCTCATCCTGACAGTGAGTTTAGCTCAGAGCTCAGCAGAGGTTATGTCCCCTGTGTCACCACAGTATGGTCTTAACAGAATCTGTGCTTCTTTCCTGTGGTGCATTTCCTGTTCCTGTTGCCATCCAATATGATTATTCAGAGCCATACAGCTGCACCGCTACGTTCTGTAACTTTGTGTTTCCTATTTCCATGTCAAATAATTAGCCTGAAGAGAAACCACATGTTCTTTATAAACTAGCGGCTGGATTGGGATTGAAAAGGTACTGAGGCATGTAGGTGAAAAACACAAATGGGACCTGACTGTCTACTGGAACTAGAATGTTGTTTTCTTGTACCTTGTCAGCTCGGGGGTTTGAACTCACAACCTTCCGGTTACTAGTCCAACGCTCTAACCACTAGGCTACCCTGCCGCCCCAACATGGAACTAGAATGTTGTTTTCTTGTACCTTGTCAGCTCGGGGATTTGAACTCACAACCTTCCGGTTACTAGTCCAACGCTCTAACCACTAGGCTACCCTGCCGCCCCAACATGGAACTAGAATGTTGTTTTCTTGTGGTTTTCAGGTTGGTGGAAGATGAGCCGTCCTCCTGCTGTATGACAGCTTCCTACAACACCCCGCGGTTTCCCACGACCCCTGAAGACCTCCTCCACAAGCCACGGGAGGAAAACACCGTCGCTGTCTTTTACCTCTGAGACGAGGAACGGATGAAATACACCATGGATACGATGAGGAAACCCTGACTCACTGGAGGACAGGGCTCTGACATGCCTTTCCATTAGGGACAACATCACCTGACAGGATATAGAATACACCTGGACAACATCACTGACAGGATATAGAATACACCTGGACAACATCACTGACAGGATATAGAATACACCTGGACAACATCACTGACAGGATATAGAATACACCTGGACAACATCACTGACAGGATATAGAATACACCACCTGGACAACATCACTGACAGGATATAGAATACACCTGGACAACATCACTGACAGGATATAGAATAGACCACCTGGACAACATCACTGACAGGATATAGAATAGACCACCTGGACAACATCACTGACAGGATATAGAATACACCTGGACAACATCACTGACAGGATATAGAATACACCACCTGGACAACATCACTGACAGGATATAGAATACACCACCTGGACAACATCACTGACAGGATATAGAATAGACCACCTGGACAACATCACTGACAGGATATAGAATACACCTGGACAACATCACTGACAGGATATAGAATACACCTGGACAACATCACTGACAGGTCTAGAACACACCACATGGACAATGTGTCTGACACCGATTTAACTGTGTGGACAACATTACTGACATAGATTCAAACCAGGTGGACATCAATCTGTCTGATATGGACAGGAGACATCCTCACTGATCTGATGACCTGCAGAGAGGAGAGGAGACAAACAGACAGAGATTTAAACCAGGTGGACAACAATCTGTCTGATATGGACAGGAGCAGCAGCACTGCTCTGATGACCTGCAGAGAGGAGAGGAGACAAACAGACAGAGGTACAGAAGACGTTACTTGAATCACCTTCCACAACACATGAATAATGACATTTGTAAACCCAGTGATCGTGGTGTCCTTTGTTAAATGTATGTCAACATGACCCCCAGGACAACACACTCCTTCTAAGGCTGAGAAACAGGTGTGGGAAAATGTATGTCAACATGACCCCCGGGACAACACACTCCTTCTAAGGCTGAGAAACAGGTGTGGGATAATGTATGTCAACATGACCCCCGGGACAACACACTCCTTCTAAGGCTGAGAAACAGGTGTGGGAAAATGTATGTCAACATGACCCCCGGGACAACACACTCCTTCTAAGTCTGAGAAACAGGTGTGGGAAAATGTATGACAGATAATGATGACTATACGAGGGGGGGGGGGGGGGGGGGGTTCTATCTGTTTGTAGACATTGAATAATGTAATGTATAGATATGACATCAATAAGACGAGGTTCTGTATGTAAACATCGAATCATATCATGTTCTATACTAAAACATATTCTTGACAACATGTACAGCGTGTAAACCAGAAATAAAGACAGACCGTAGTTTTAATTCTGTGTCAACAAACTGTTCTAAAAATAGCTATCTGTTCTTCTCGGCTCTGTTGAGACTCGTGGAGTTATTGGATTGTTAAATCTCTATTTTTGTAAGGCATGATATATATATGTATTTATGAAAAGGGTTTAAACTGGAGATTTTATTTAATAGATTTATAACATTCAATTATGTTTTTTTGTAAACATTTTTTTTATGTTGATAAAAATGTTTTGCCTTGATGAGAACATGGCAGGCAGGTAGAGGGTGACGAAAACAAAATGGCTTCCTTTCAAAACAACCATGTTCCGTGTTCACGTGTTAATCGGAACTTGGAATTTTCCGACCTGCTGACCGGTTGTGGTTATTAAACACGCGTTCAACCAGTTAGAAAGTCTGAATTTCCTAGTTTCTGACTAGCAAGTGAACACGACATTAAACATCCCATTTTCCGGCGCAGGTATATGACGTCATCAGTATGAATCTGCTGCAGGTGTTTTGACGAATGTTCATATGTTTATTTTTAATTTTTTTTATCATTTAAATGATTGATTGATTGATTGTTTTTGATCAGAATGCTGTATCACTGTTAATTGATCACTGTTAATTGATTGAAGGCATCTACCTCAGTGTCCGCGTCACGTTTAGTTTTAAACAGCAGCTGTAACCTCTGGGTCGTGTTCCAAGGGAAGAAAACAGCAACCTTGAGTTGTCCAAAAAGAAACACTCATTATCATTTTTTTTCCCCCCATGGCAACACGGTTTGGTACGCGAGCTTGAATGTCTCTATGTTAACTATGGTTACTACGTCACCCCATGATAACTATGGTTACTACGTCACCCAGTGTCACCCCGTGTAACTATGGTTACTACGTCACCCCGTGTTAACTACGTCACCCAGTGTCACCCCGTGTAACTATGGTTACTACGTCACCCCGTGTTAACTACGTCACCCAGTGTCACCCCGTGTAACTATGGTTACTACGTCACCCCGTGTTAACTACGTCACCCAGTGTCACCCCGTGTAACTATGGTTACTACGTCACCCAGTGTCACCCCGTGTAACTATGGTTACTACGTCACCCAGTGTCAGGCCCAGTTAAAACAACCTGTATGGCCTATTCCATGCACCATTGGGACCCTAACCCATAACCCTACTGTCTGTCCTGGACTGCAGTACACCATATTATATAGTGTAGGGATCTCATCACAACAACCCAGTCAGATGTACTGGTATAGATATCACAACCCAGTCAGATGTACTGGTATAGATATCACCATCAACCCAGTCAGATGTACTGGTATAGATATCACCATCAACCCAGTCAGATGTACTGGTATAGATATCACAACCCAGTCAGATGTACTGGTATAGATATCACCATCAACCCAGTCAGATGTACTGGTATAGATATCACCATCAACCCAGATAGATGTACTGGTATAGATATCACCACCCAGTCAGATGGTATAGATATCACCACCCAGTCAGATGTACTGGTATAGATATCACCATCAACCCAGTCAGATGTACTGGTATAGATATCACCACCCAGTCAGATGTACTGGTATAGATATCACCATCAACCCAGTCAGATGTACTGGTATAGATATCACCATCAACCCAGTCAGATGTACTGGTATAGATATCACCACCCAGTCAGATGGTATAGATATCAACCACCCAGTCAGATGGTATAGATATCACCACCCAGTCAGATGTACTGGTATAGATATCACCACCCAGTCAGATGGTATAGATATCACCACCCAGTCAGATGTACTGGTATAGATATCACCACCCAGTCAGATGTACTGGTATAGATATCACCACCCAGTCAGATGGTATAGATATCACCACCCAGTCAGATGGTATAGATATCACCACCCAGTCAGATGTACTGGTATAGATATCACCATCAACCCAGTCAGATGTACTGGTATAGATATCACCACCCAGTCAGATGTACTGGTATAGATATCACCACCCAGTCAGATGGTATAGATATCACCACCCAGTCAGATGTACTGGTATAGATATCACCACCCAGTCAGATGTACTGGTATAGATATCACCACCCAGTCAGATGTACTGGTATAGATATCACCACCCAGTCAGATGTACTGGTATAGATATCACCACCCAGTCAGATGGTATAGATATCACCACCCAGTCAGATGTACTGGTATAGATATCACCAACCCAGTCAGATGTACTGGTATAGATATCACCACCCAGTCAGATGTACTGGTATAGATATCACCACCCAGTCAGATGGTATAGATATCACCACCCAGTCAGATGTACTGGTATAGATATCACCACCCAGTCAGATGGTATAGATATCACCACCCAGTCAGATGTACTGGTATAGATATCACCACCCAGTCAGATGTACTGGTATAGATATCACCACCCAGTCAGATGTACTGGTATAGATATCACCACCCAGTCAGATGTACTGGTATAGATATCCGACCCAGTTAGAATGTACTGGTATAGATATCACCACCCAGTCAGATGTACTGGTATAGATATCACCACCCAGTCAGATGGTATAGATATCACCACCCAGTCAGATGGTATAGATATCAACCACCCAGTCAGAGGTATAGATATCACCACCCAGTCAGATGGTATAGATATCACCACCCAGTCAGATGTACTGGTATAGATATCACCACCCAGTCAGATGGTATAGATATCACCACCCAGTCAGATGTACTGGTATAGATATCACCACCCAGTCAGATGTACTGGTATAGATATCACCACCCAGTCAGATGGTATAGATATCACCACCCAGTCAGGTGGTATAGATATCACCACCCAGTCAGATGTAACTGGTATAGATATCACCACCCAGTTAGATGTACTGGTATAGATATCACCACCCAGTCAGATGTACTGGTATAGATATCACCACCCAGTCAGATGTACTGGCATAGATATCACACCCAGTCAGATGGTATAGATATCACCACCCAGTCAGATGTACTGGTATAGATATCACCACCCAGTCAGATGGTATAGATATCACCACCCAGTCAGATGTACTGGTATAGATATCACCACCCAGTCAGATGGTATAGATATCACCACCCAGTCTATGTACTGGTATAGATATCACCACCCAGTCAGATGGTATAGATATCACCACCCAGTCAGATGTCCTGGTATAGATATCACCACCCAGTCAGATGTACTGGTATAGATATCACCACCCAGTCAGATGGTATAGATATCACCACCCAGTCAGATGTACTGGTATAGATATCACCACCCAGTCAGATGGTATATAGATATCCCACCCCAGTTCAGATTAATGGTATAGATATCACCACCCGTCAGATGTACTGGTATATATATCACCACCCAGTCAGAGTGTATAGATATCACCACCCAGTCCAATGTACTGGTATAGATATCACCACCCAGGTCAGATGTCACTGGTATAGATTATCACCACCCAGTCAGATGTACTGGTATAGATATCACCACCCAGTCAGATGTACTGGTAGATATCACCACCCAGTCGATGTACTGGTATATATCACCACCCAGTCAGATGGTATAGATATCACCACCCAGTCAGATGTACTGGTATAGATAACACCACCCAGTCAGATGTACTGGTATAGATATCACCACCCAGTCAGATGTACTGTATAGATATCACCACCCAGTCAGATGTAATGGTATAGATATCACCACCCAGTCAGATGGTATAGATATCACCACCCAGTCAGATGTACTGGTATAGATATCACCACCCAGTCAGATGTACTGGTATAGATATCACCACCCAGTCAGATGTACTGGTATAGATATCACCACCCAGTCAGATGGTATAGATATCACCACCCAGTCAGATGTACTGGTATAGATATCACCACCCAGTCAGATGTACTGGTATAGAAAGCACCACCCAGTCAGATGTACTGGCATAGATCTCACCATCAACCCAATCAGATGTACTGGTATAGATATCACAACCCAGTCAGATGTACTGGTATAGATAACACCACCCAGTCAGATGGTATAGATATCACCACCCAGTCAGATGTACTGGTATAGATATCACCACCCAGTCAGATGTACTGGTATAGATATCACGACCCAGTCAGATGTACTGGTATAGATAACACCACCCAGTCAGATGTACTGGTATAGATATCACCACCCAGTCAGATGTACTGGTATAGATATCACCACCCAGTCAGATGGTATAGATATCACCATCAACCCAGTCAGATGTACTGGTATAGATATCACCATCAACCCAGTCAGATGTACTGGTATAGATATCACCACCCAGTCAGATGGTATAGATATCACCATCAACCCAGTCAGATGTACTGGTATAGATATCACCACCCAGTCAGATGTACTGGTATAGATATCACCATCAACCCAGTCAGATGTACTGGTATAGATATCACCATCAACCCAGTCAGATGTACTGGTATAGATATCACCATCAACCCAGTCAGATGTACTGGTATAGATATCACCATCAACCCAGTCAGATGTACTGGTATGTGACTTCCATCATTACAGAAATCCAGTGTCTACAGGGCAGGACAGGGCCATACAGGGCAGTATGGGGCAGTAGGGGGCAGTACAGGGCAGTATGGGGCAGTATGGGGCAGTATGGGGGCAGTATGGGGCAATAGGAGGCAGTAGGGGGCAGTATGGGGCAGTATGGGGCAATATGGGCAGTATGGGGCAGTATGGGGCAGTAGGAGGCAGTAGGGGGCAGTATGGGGCAGTATGGGGCAGTAGGAGCAGTACAGGGCAGTACAGGGCAGTAGGGGGCAGTACGGGGCAGTATGGGGCAGTAGGGGGCAGTATGGGGCAGTAGGGGGCAGTAGGAGGCAGTACAGGGCAGTACGGGGCAGTATGGGGCAGTAGGTGCAGTAGGGGGCAGTAGGGGGCAGTATGGGGCAGTGCAGGTCACAAATTGCGAGAACGAGAAAGAACGGGTCTCGTCATAACATAGTGGAAACACAAATATTCACTTCACTGTGCTGAGCCTCTTCACGTCATCCTACACCTACTGACCCATCTCCCTCCCCAACACTGAGCTATCCCACTGACCCATCTCCCTCCCCAACACTGACCCATCTCCCTCCCCAACACTGAGCTATCCCACTGACCCATCTCCCTCCCAACACTGAGCCATCCCACACCTACTGACCCATCTCCCTCCCCAACACTGAGCTATCCCACTGACCCATCTCCCTCCCCAACACTGAGCTAATCCCACTGACCCCATCTCCCTCCCCAACACTGAGCCATCCCACACCTACTGACCCATCTCCCTCCCCAACACTGAGCCATCCCACACCTACTGACCCATCTCCCTCCCCAACACTGAGCTATCCCACTGACCCATCTCCCCTCCCCACACTGAGCTATCCCACTGACCCATCTCCCTCCCCAACACTGAGCCATCCCACACCTACTGACCCATCTCCCTCCCCAACACTGAGCTATCCCACTGACCCATCTCCCTCCCCAACACTGAGCCATCCCACACCTACTGACCCATCTCCCTCCCCAACTACTGAGCCATCCCACACCTACTGACCCATCTCCCTCCCAGCACTGAGCCATCCCACACCTACTGACCCATCTCCATCCCCAACACTGATCCATCCCACACCTACTGACCCATCTCCCTCCCCAACACTGAGCCATCCTACACCTACTGACCCATCTCCCTCCCCAACACTGAGCTATCCCACTGACCCATCTCCCTCCCCATACTGAGCTATCCCACTGACCCTATCTCCCCTCCCCAGCATCGAGCCATCTCACCCTACTGACCCCATCTCCCTCCCCAACACTGAGCCATCTCTCACCCATCTCCCTCCCCAGCATTGAGCCATCTCACACCTACTGACCCCATCTCCCTCCCAGCATTGAGCCATCTCACACCCATCTCCTCCACAGCATTGAGCCATCTCAACCCATCTCCCTCCACAGCATTGGAGCCATCTCACACCTACTGACCCCATCTCCCTCCCAGCATTGAGCCATCTCACACCCATCTCCCCTCCACAGCATTGAGCCATCTCACACCCATCTCCCTCCACAGCATTGAGCCATCTCACACCCATCTCCCTCCCCAGCATTGAGCCTCAGAGGGCTGGAACAGGCTAGCTAGCCAGGTCAGAGCTCATTACCAGCTAACTGCACAGCAGGCTGACCACAGGGGTCTATATATGTCTCTCAGTGTGACCATGCCAAACTCTCCATCACAACAGCCGCTAGGCTAGTTAGGAGAAACAAGTTATTTTGATACAGGAGGGTATCAACAGGTTTGGATCATTGATTCTAACTGGAGATTAGATGATTTTCTTATGATTTTAAGTTCATATGATTGTCGGCCATTGTTGAGACATTTCCTCTTTAATTTGTGATCATTTTTGATGAATAAATATTTTATTATTATTGATTGTTGATATTTTCACGAGGCGGCTGCATGCGTGTGTTTGTGTTTATGCTTGTTGAATGTATATCACAGAGGAACAGTGACATTACCTCCCTCTGTCTCCATCTCTCTCTCTCCGTCTCTCTCTCTCTCTCGCTCTCT
>NW_022261985.1:15462718-15469805 GCF_002021735.2 Oncorhynchus kisutch | reverse complement strand
TCTCTCTCTCTCTCCGTCTCTCTCTCTCCTCTCTCTCTGTCAATTCAATTCATTTCAGGGGCTTTATTGGTTATGGGAAACATATGTTAACATGCCCAAGCAAGTGAAGTAGATATATACAAAAGTGGAAATAAACATTAATGAACAGTAAACATTACACATACAGAAGTTCCAAAAGAATAAAGACATTACAAATGTCATATTAGGTCTTTTATACAGTGTTGTAACGATGTGCAATGGTTAAGTACAAAAGAGAAAATAAATAAACATAAATATGGGTTGTATTTACAATGGTTGTTTGTTCTTCACTGGTTGCCCTTTTCTCGTGGCAACAGGTCACTAATCTTGCTGCTGTGATGGCACACTGTGGAATTTCACCCAGTAGATATGGGATGTTATCAAGATCGGGTTTGTTTTCTAATTCTTTGCTGGATCTGTGTAATCTGAGGGAAATATGTCTCTCTAATATGGTCATACATTGGGCAGGAGGTTAGGAAGTGAAGCTCAGTTTCCACCTCATTTGTGGGCAGTGAGCACATAGCCTGTCTTCTCTTGAGAGCAATGTCTGCCTTTCTCAATAGCAAGGCTATGCTCACTGAGTCTGTACATAGTCAAAGCTTCCTTAAGTTTGGGTCAGTCACAGTGGTCAGGTATTCTGCCACGGTGTACTCTCTCTTTAGGGCCAAATTGCATTCTAGTTTGCTCTGTTTTTTTGTTAATTATTACTCCGAAATGCTCTCACCGTACTACAGCCCCCACATTACTCCCCAATACTCTCAACGTACTACAGCCCCCACATTACTCCCCAATACTCTCACCGTACTACAGCCCCCACATTACTACCCAATACTCTCACCGTACTACAGCCCCCACATTACTCCCCAATACTCTCACCGTACTACAGCCCCCACATTACTCCCCAATACTCTCACCGTACTACAGCCCCCCACATTACTCCCCAATAATCTCACCGTACTACAGCCCCCACATTACTCCCCAATACTACCACCCGTACCACAGCCCCCACATTACTCCACACAATTCTCACCGTACTACAAGCCCCCACATTACTCCCCAATACTCTCACCGTACTACAGCCCCCACATTACTCCCCAATAATCTCACCGTACCACAGCCCCCACAATTACTCCACACAATTCTCACCGTACTACAGCCCCCACATTACTCTCCAATAATCTCACCGTACTACAGCCCCCACATTACTCCCCAATACTACCACCGTACCACAGCCCCCACATTACGCCACACAATTCTCACCGTACTACAGCCCCCACAGTACTCCCCAATACTCTCACCGTACCACAGCCCCCACATTACTCCCCAATACTCTCACCGTACTACAGCCCCCACATTACTCCCCAATACTCTCACCGTACCACAGACCCCACATTACTCCCCAATACTACAGCACCCACATTACTCCCCAATACTCTCACCGTACTACAGCCCCCACATTACTCCCCAATACTGTCACTGTACTACAGCCCCCACATTACTCCCAAATACTCTCACTGTACTACAGCCCCCACATTACTCCACACAATTCTCACCGTACTACAGTCCCCACATTACTCCCCAACAATCTCACCGTACTACAGCCCCTACATTACTCCCCAATACTCTCACCGTACTACAGCCCCCTCAGCTCACACCGTAGCCTATTGCTGCAAGCTCCCCCAGTCTATTCTGGAGGTGACCTGTCACTCTACCCTGGTCCTGATCTGTTATGGGACAATGACCAGCGGAAAACAGAAACAGGTCTGGGGCCAGTTTGTCCCCTCGTAGTCCTCCTCAGACTGTTCTCAGTACAGTACCCTGAACCCTACGAGCCTCGTTGTCCTCCTCAGACTGTTCTCAGTACAGTACCCTGAACCCGACGCAGTCCCTACGAGCCTCGTAGTCCTCCTCAGACTGTTCTCAGTACAGTACCCTGAACCCGACGCAGTCCCTACGAGCCTCGTAGTCCTCCTCAGACTGTTCTCAGTACAGTACCCTGAACCCGACGCAGTCCCTACGAGCCTCGTAGTCCTCCTCAGACTGTTCTCAGTACAGTACCCTGAACCCTACGAGCTTCGGAGTCCTCCTCAGACTGTTCTCAGTACAGTACCCTGAACCCGACGCAGTCCCTCCGAACCCAAAAGATGGTAGCTACACTGATCCTAGAACAGTGTTTTTAAGATCTGAAGACATGACACACCCCTTTCCTCTACACATAACCATCTTACAAACAGCCCCACTGTCCATGTGAGCCAGAACAAATGAAAGCTATAGGTACACTTCCTACCATCTAATTAAACAGAACATGTATCTATCCCAGGTACACTTCCTACCATCTAATTAAACAGAACATGTATCTATCCCAGGCACACTTCCTACCATCTAATTAAACAGAACATGTATCTATCCCAGGTACACTTCCTACCATCTAATTAAATATAACATGTGTCTATATGGCTCTGGCTGTGTATTCTCAACCCTCCCCTCCTCCCCAGTTTAAAACCTGACCCCCAAAAATTGAATTTTGGGATTAGAATTCCGTCAGAGGTAAAAGAGATTACCCCAACTGTGAAGCACTAAACCCCTCTCTCTACCAGGCAGCAGGCACCACGCAGGTGAACCTATAACAGCTACCAGCTATACCATCTATCTACTGTTGACCCAGTTAGGTGATACCAGCTATACCATCTATCTACTGTTGACCCAGTTAGGTGATACCAGCTATACCATCTATCTACTGTTGACCCAGTTAGGTGATACCAGCTATATCATCTATCTACTGTTGACCCAGTCAGGTGATACCAGCTATACCATCTATCTACTGTTGACCCAGTTAGGTGATACCAGCTGTACCATCTATCTACTGCTGACCCAGTCAGGTGATACCAGCTATACCATCTATCTACTGCTGACCAGTCAGGTGATACCAGCTATACCATCTATCTACTGCTGACCCAGTCAGGTGATACCAGCTATACCATCTATCTACTGCTGACCCAGTCAGGTGATACCAGCTATACCATCTATCTACTGCTGACCCAGTCAGGTGATACCAGCTATACCATCTATCTACTGTTGACCCAGTCAGGTGATACCAGCTATACCATCTATCTACTGTTGACCCAGTCAGGTGATACCAGCTATACCATCTATCTGCTATTGACCCAGTCAGGTGATAATATACCAGCTATACCATCTATCTACTGTTGACCCAGTCAGGTGATACCAGCTATACCATCTATCTATTGCTGACCCAGTCAGGTGATACCAGCTATACCATCTATCTACTGTTGACCCAGTCAGGTGATACCAGCTATACCATCTATCTATTGCTGACCCAGTCAGGTGATAACAGCTATACCATCTATCTACTGTTGACCCAGTCAGGTGATAACAGCTATACCATCTATCTGCTGCTGACCCAGTCAGGAAGTAGAGAGGCATGGTGCAGGTGGACCAGCTGTACAGGCTTAGTGCGGTGCCAGTCCTCAGTGCCCCAGCGGTACCAGTTTCCTAGCCAGGTCCCAAAACAGGTTGCTAAGTGTTGCCAACTCCTATGGTCATTGTCACGCCTCGTGACCAGTCCCCTAGTCAACGAGGAGCCGGCACCCGCCGATGTTCTGGACCTGCGGTAGAGCTGTTTTTACAACAGACATCAAGACCACACATCAAGGTGCCATGACGACGGCACTCTACAGGGGTAGCTGGTGATAACAGGTGACAGAGGACCAAGGTTTAAAGTGTAGGGCAACTCAAACAGTATACAGAGAGGGGAGTTTCAGCCATTTTGAATCATTTCCTATCATCTTGTCATGTTATACAACATTGTGTTTCTCAAGTCCTAATGTTGGCACGTAAAACAGGCTCTTCCATCAGTCATGTTAGATCGCGTACATTTCCTACAGGAAGGAACAGACGGGTTCCCACAGATATCTACACGACGCCAACACTATAGGAAACCTGACAGGAAGTCATGTTGACTGTATCTTGAGTTGAGATGCAGAACGGATGTCAAGGTGTTTATATTTTCTGCATTTAACTTTACAACCAGATCTACTATGACTTCTGCATTTAACTTTACAACCAGATCTACTATGACTTCTGCATTTAACTTTACAACCATATCTACTATGACTTCTGCATTTAACTTTACAACCAATATCGACTATGACTTCTGCATTTAACTTTACAACCAATATCTACTATGACTTCTGCATTTAACTTTACAACCAATATCGACTATGACTTCTGCATTTAACTTTACAACCACATCTACTATGACTTCTGCATTTAACTTTACAACCAATATCGACTATGACTTCTGCATTTAACTTTACAACCAATATCTACTATGACTTCTGCATTTAACTTTACAACCAATATCGACTACGACTTCTGCATTTAACTTTACAACCAATATCTACTACGACTTCTGCATTTAACTTTACAACCAATATCTACTACGACTTCTGCATTTAACTTTACAACCAGATCTACTATGACTTCTGTACTTAACTTTACAACCAGATCTACTATGACTTCTGCATTTAACTTTACAACCAGATCTACTATGACTTCTGCATTTAACTTTACAACCAATATCTACTATGACTTCTGCATTTAACTTTACAACCAATATCGACTACGACTTCTGCATTTAACTTTACAACCAGATCTACTATGACTTCTGCATTTAACTTTACAACTAGATCTACTATGACTTCTGCATTTAACTTTACAACTAGATCTACTATGACTTCTGCATTTAACTTTACAACCAATATCGACTACGACTTCTGCATTTAACTTTACAACCAGATCTACTATGACTTCTGCATTTAACTTTACAACTAGATCTACTATGACTTCTGCATTTAACTTTACAACTAGATCTACTATGACTTCTGCATTTAACTTTACAACCACATCTACTATGACTTCTGTACTTAACTTTACAACCAGATCTACTACGACTTCTGCATTTAACTTTACAACCACATCTACTATGACTTCTGCATTTAACTTCACAACCAGATCTACTATGACCTTCTCAGGCTACTATCTTCTGAGCCATGTGAACAAGTCTGAAGGAAGGTCGTGCATCTTTCAGAAGTCTTTCTTTGTTTCTCCTGTACTCTGTAAAATATTGATGACTCACGAGAAGGTAGAGAGGAGAACGGGTTACCGTTGTCGTTCTTCTAGAAGCATAAACACGAGGCCATGGCTGCATCCCAAAAGGAGCCCTATTCCCTTTATAAGGTTCTGGGAGAAAGTAGTGCACTATATAGGGAATGGGGCTCTGGTCTAAAGTAGTGTACTATATAGGGAATAGGGCTCTGGTCTATAGTAGTGTACTATATAGGGAACAGGGCTCTGGTCTATAGTAGTGCACTATATAGGGAATAGGGCTCTGGTCTAAAGTAGTGTACTATATAGGGAATAGGGCTCTGGTCTAAAGTAGTGTACTATATAGGGAATAGGGCTCTGGTCTATAGTAGTTCACTATATAGGGAATAGGGCTCAGGTCTATAGTAGTTCACTATATAGGGAATAGGGCTCTGGTCTAAAGTAGTGCACTATATGGAATAGGGCTCTGGTCTAAAGAAGTGCACTATATAGGGAATAGGGCTCTGGTCTAAAGTAGTGTACTATATAGGGAATAGGGCTCTGGTCTATAGTAGTGTACTATATAGGGAATAGGGCTCTGGTCTATAGTAGTGTACTATATAGGGAATAGGGCTCTGATCTAAAGTAGTGCACTATATAGGGAATAGGGCTCTGGTCTAAAGTAGTGCACTATATAGGGAATAGGGCTCTGGTCTAAAGTAGGGCACTATATAATGAATAGGGCTCTGGTCTAAAGTAGTGCACTATATAGGGAATAGGGCTCTGGTCTAAAGAAGTGCACTATATAGGGAATAGGGCTCTGGTCTAAAGTAGTGCACTATATAGGGAATAGGGCTCTGGTCTAAAGTAGTGCACTATATAGGGAATAGGGCTCTGGTCTAAAGTAGTGCACTATATAGGGAATAGGGCTCTGGTCTAAAGTAGTGCACTATATAGGGAATAGGGCTCTGGTCTAAAGTAGTGTACTCTAGGGAATAGGGCTCTGGTCTATAGTAGTGTACTCTATAGGGAACTATCTAAAGTACCATCATACTGTATAGATACCTCCATCATACTGTATAGATACCTCCATCATACTGTATATATACCTCCATCATACTGTATAGATACCCCCATCATACTGTATAGATACCTCCATCATACTGTATAGATACCTCTATATCACCTCCATCATACTGTATAGATACCTCTATATCACCTCCATCATACTGTATAGATACCTCCATCATACTGTATAGATACCTCCATCATACTGTATAGATACCCCCATCATACTGTATATATACCTCCATCATACTGTATATATACCTCCATCATACTGTATAGATACCTCCATCATACTGTATAGATACCCCCATCATACTGTATAGATACCTCCATCATACTGTATAGATACCCCCATCATACTGTATAGATACCTCCATCATACTGTATAGATACCCCATCATACTGTATAGATACCTCCATCATACTGTATAGATACCTCCATCATACTGTATAGATACCCCCATCATACTGTATAGATACCTCCATCATACTGTATAGATACCTCCATCATACTGTATAGATACCTCCATCATACTGTATAGATACCTCCATCATACTGTATAGATACCCCCATCATACTGTATAGATACCTCTACATCACCTCCATCATACTGTATAGATACCTCCATCATACTGTATAGATACCTCCATCATACTGTATAGATACCTCCATCATACTGTATAGATACCCCCATCATACTGTATAGATACCTCTATATCACCTCCATCATACTGTATAGATACTGTACCTCCATCATACATATTTATGAAACCATGTTAACACCTGTCTATTTATGAAACCATGGTAACACAGCTGTTTATATATGATGGTTATCTGACCAGACGATAACATCAGTTTAACTGACCGGCAGGTAAATAGACAATGTAGTGTCCT
>NW_022261985.1:15332718-15457718 GCF_002021735.2 Oncorhynchus kisutch | reverse complement strand
TCATGTACATATTCTTTATCCCCTTACACTGTGTATAAGACAGTAGTTTTTTGGAATTGTTAGCTAGATTACTTGTTGGTTATTACTGCATTGTCGGAACTAGAAGCACAAGCATTTCGCTACACTCGCATTAACATCTGCTAACCATGTGTATGTGACAAATAAAATTAGATTTGATTTGATTTGATTTGATTTATGTAAACTACCTGTACAGTAATCTCTGGTAGGGTGGCAGATATGTCCTATCATGGAGTCATTATTACAACCCGCTGGCCCTGTTATTATTACAGCCCACTGGCCCTGTTATTATTACAACCCGCTGGCCCTGTTATTATTACAGCCCGCTGGCCCTGTTATTATTACAGCCCTCTGCCCCTGTTATTATTACAGGTTGCTGGCCCTGTTATTATTACAGCCCGCTGGCCCTGTTATTATTACAGCCCTCTGGCCCTGTTATTATTACAGCCCGCTGGCCCTGTTATTATTACAGCCCTCTGGCCCTGTTATTATTACAGCCCTCTGGCCCTGTTATTATTACAGCCCTCTGGCCCTGTTATTATTACAGCCTGCTGGCCCTGTTATTATTACAGCCCGCTGGCCCTGTTATTATTACAGCCTGCTGGCCCTGTTATTATTACAGCCCTCTGGCCCTGTTATTATTACAGCCCTCTGGCCCTGTTATTATTACAGCCCGCTGGCCCTGTTATTATTACAGCCCTCTGGCCCTGTTATTATTACAGCCCTCTGGCCCTGTTATTATTACAGCCCTCTGGCCCTGTTATTATTACAGCCCTCTGGCCCTGTTATTATTACAGCCCTCTGGCCCTGTTATTATTACAGCCCTCTGGCCCTGTTATTATTACAGCCCTCTGGCCCTGTTATTATTACAGCCCTCTGGCCCTGTTATTATTACAGCCCGCTGGCCCTGTTATTAATGAAAGGGTCTCCCAGCACGTGTGTCACGCACTCAGCTATCCACCTGCTGCAGTGGTGAGACACCTTCTGTAGTGGTGAGACACCTGCTGCAGTGGAGAGACACCTTCTGCAGTGGCGAGACACCTTCTGCAGTGGTGAGACACCTTCTGCAGTGGTGAGACACCTGCTGCAGTGGAGAGACACCTTCTGCAGTGGAGAGACACCTTCTGCAGTGGTGAGACACCTTCTGCAGTGGTGAGACACCTTCTGCAGCGGAGAGACACCTTCTGTAGTGGAGAGACACCTTCTGTAGTGGAGAGACACCTGTAGTGGTGAGACACCTGCTGCAGTGGAGAGACACCTTCTACAGTGGAGAGACACCTTCTGCAGTTGTGAGACACCTTCTGCAGTGGAGAGACACCTTCTGTAGTGGAAAGACACCTTCTGTAGTGGTGAGACACCTGCTGCAGTGGAGAGACACCTTCTACAGTGGAGAGACACCTTCTGCAGTGGTGAGACACCTTTTACAGTGGAGAGACACCTTCTGCAGTGGAGAGACACCTTCTGCAGGGTTGAGACACCTTCTGCAGTGGAGAGACACCTTCTGCAGGGTTGAGACACCTTCTGCAGTGGAGAGACACCTTCTGCAGTGGAGAGACACCTTCTGCAGTGGAGAGACACCTTCTGCAGGGTTGAGACACCTTCTGCAGTGGAGAGACACCTTCTGCAGGGTTGAGACACCTTCTGCAGTGGAGAGACACCTTCTGCAGGGTTGAGACACCTTCTGCAGTGGAGAGACACCTTCTGCAGTGGAGAGACACCTTCTGCAGGGTTGAGACACCTTCTGCAGGGGTGAGACACCTTCTGCAGTGGAGAAAGACCTTCTCCAGGGTTGAGACACCTTCTGCAGTGGAGAGACACCTTCTGCAGTGGAGAGACACCTTCTGCAGTGGTGAGACACCTTCTACAGTGGAGAGACCCTGTTATTATTACAGCCCTCTGGCCCTGTTATTATTACAGGGCTACCTTCTGCAGGGTTGAGACACCTTCTGCAATGGAGAGACACCTTCTGCAGTGGAGAGGACACCTTCTGCAGTGGAGAGATACCTTCTGCAGTGGAGAGACACCTTCTGCAGTGGAGAGACACGGAACATTACATTCATGTTCTGTTGAAAAAAGAGACATAAAAGCATTCTCTGGAAACAAAGACAAGGTGGAAAGATTAAATGTTTGGAGGATGATAGATGGATAGAACCATCCTCTCGGTGGTTTTTCTCTCTCTCTCCATCTGATGGATCCATCCTCTCAGTGGTTTCTCTCTCTCTCCATCTGATGGATCCATCCTCTCAGTGGTTTCTCTCTCTCTCCATCTGATGGATCCATCCTCTCAGTGGTCTCTCTCTCCCTACGTTAAGGTACATTCTGATAGATCCATCCTCTCAGTGGTTTCTCTCTCTCTCCCTACGTTAAGGTACATTCTGATCCATCCTCTCAGTGGTCTCTCTCTCCATCTGATAGATCCATCCTCTCAGTGGTCTCTCTCTCCCTACGTTAAGGTACATTCTGATCCATCCTCTCAGTGGTCTCTCTCTCCATCTGATAGATCCATCCTCTCAGTGGTCTCTCTCTCCCTACATTAAGATACATTCTGATCCATCCTCTCAGTGGTTTCTCTCTCCTTACATTAAGGTACATTCTGATCCATCCTCTCAGTGGTCTCTCTCTCCCTACATTAAGGTACATTCTGATCCATCCTCTCAGTGGTTTCTCTCTCCCTACATTAAGGTACATTCTGAAAGCCCTGGTTGGAGTCAACGGTTTGGTTTCCTGATGCTGAAAAACATGTTGGTATTACAACGCATTGGGGAATGTGACATCAAGCTGTTCAGTAGTGTACTACTATAGACCTATCCTATCTAAACAGAAACAACATGAGATGGAATAGGGCCCTGGTCAACAGTAGTGTACTACTATAGACCTATCCTATCTAAACAGAAACAACATGAGATTTGTATCAGCAGACTACAGACAGGAACAGTTAGGAGACCAGGAACTATTCACAAATGGCACCCTATTCCCTATATAGTGCACTACTATAGACCAGAGCCCTATTCCCTATATAGTGCACTACTATAGACCAGAGCCCTATTCCCTATATAGTGCACTACTATAGACCAGAGCCCTATTCCCTATATAGTGCACTACTATAGACCAGAGCCCTATTCCCTATATAGTACACTACTTTAGACCAGAGCCCTATTCCCTATATAGTGCACTACTATAGACCAGAGCCCTATTCCCTATATAGTGCACTACTTTAGACCAGAGGCCTATTCCCTATATAGTGCACTACTATAGACCAGAGCCCTATTCCCTATATAGTGCACTACTTTAGACCAGAGCCCTATTCCCTATATAGTGCACTACTATAGACCAGAGCCCTATTCCCTATATAGTGCACTACTATAGACCAGAGCCTTATTCCCTATATAGTGCACTACTATAGGTCAGAGCCCTATTCCCTATATAGTGCACTACTATAGACCAGAGCCCTATTCCCTATATAGTACACTACTTTAGACCAGAGCCCTATTCCCTATATAGTGCACTACTTTAGACCAGAACCTATTCCCTATATAGTGCACTACTTTAGACCAGAGCAGAACACCACTCTCCTTGTACATCCAGTAGTGACCAGATCAATAGTTCTGAAGCTGTCATCTCTGAGTTTAGGCAACTCAATGCCATTACCAAAAGCATTAATAGGAAAGGGTTACTGAATACAGCACCATTAGATGCTGCTTGGCTGTTTTCTGAATACAGCACCATTAGATGCTGCTTGGCTGTTTTCTGAATACAGCACCATTAGACGCTGCTTGGCTGTTTTCTGAATACAGCACCATTAGATGCTGCTTGGCTGTTTTCTGAATACAGCACCATTAGATGCTGCTTGGCTGTTTTCTGAATACAGCACCATTAGATGCTGCTTGGCTGTTTTCTGAATACAGCACCATTAGATGCTGCTTGGCTGTTTCTGAATACAGCACCATTAGATGCTGCTTGGCTGTTTTCTGAATACAACACCATTAGATGCTGCTTGGCTGTTTTCTGAATACAGCACCATTAGATGCTGCTTGGCTGTTTTCTGAATACAACACCATTAGATGCTGCTTGGCTGTTTTCTGAATACAGCACCATTAGATGCTGCTTGGCTGTTTTCTGAATACAGCACCATTAGATGCTGCTCGGCTGTTTTCTGAATACAGCACCATTAGATGCTGCTTGGCTGTTTTCTGAATACAGCACCATTAGATGCTGCTTGGCTGTTTTCTGAATACAGCACCATTAGATGCTGCTTGGCTGTTTTCTGAATACAACACCATTAGATGCTGCTCGGCTGTTTTCTGAATAAAACACCATTAGATGCTGCTTGGCTGTTTTCTGAATACAGCACCATTAGATGCTGCTTGGCTGTTTTCTGAATACAGCACCATTAGATGCTGCTTGGCTGTTTTCTGAATACAGCACCATTAGATGCTGCTTGGCTGTTTTCTGAATACAACACCATTAGATGCTGCTTGGCTGTTTTCTGAATACAGCACCATTAGATGCTGCTCGGCTGTTTTCTGAATACAGCACCATTAGATGCTGCTTGGCTGTTTTCTGAATACAACACCATTAGATGCTGCTTGGCTGTTTTCTGAATACAGCACCATTAGATGCTGCTTGGCTGTTTTCTGAATACAGCACCATTAGATGCTGCTTGGCTGTTTTCTGAATACAGCACCATTAGATGCTGCTTGGCTGTTTTCTGAATACAGCACCATTAGATGCTGCTTGGCTGTTTTCTGAATACAACACCATTAGATGCTGCTTGGCTGTTTTCTGAATACAGCACCATTAGATGCTGCTTGGCTGTTTTCTGAATACAGCACCATTAGATGCTGCTTGGCTGTTTTCTGAATACAACACCATTAGATGCTGCTTGGCTGTTTGCTATACTCTCATTTCCATCCCAATCTATCCCCTATATACTGTAGACCTTTATCATGCACGTCAATGCTTAGGCCATATTGATTTGTAATGATTTCTATATTATTCAGAGGAGACCTGCCACACAAGCACATTGTCCGTCTGAGTGTTATGCTGTTACATGATCCTTCTACGTGGCTTTCTGTTTCTAGACTGTAGATACCTCAACTAATATACCTACTACTGTATATACCTCAACTAATATACCTACTACTGTATATACCTCAACTAATATACCTACTACTGTATATACCTCAACTAATATACCTACTACTATATATACCTCAACTAATATACCTACTACTAGATATACCTCAACTAATATACCTACTACTGTATATACCTCAACTAATATACCTACTACTATATATACCTCAACTAATATACCAACTACTATATATACCTCAACTAATATACCTACTACTATATATACCTCAACTAATATACCTACTACTATATATACCTCAACTAATATACCTACTACTATATATACCTCAACTAATATACCTACTGCTATATATACCTCAACTAATATACCAACTACTATATATACCTCAACTAATATACCTACTACTGTAGATACCTCAACTAATATACCTACTACTGTAGATACCTCAACTAATATACCTACTACTATATATACCTCAACTAATATACCAACTACTATATATACCTCAACTAATATACCAACTACTATATATACCTCAACTAATATACCTACTGCTATATATACCTCAACTAATATACCTACTACTGTAGATACCTCAACTAATATACCTACTACTGTAGATACCTCAACTAATATACCTACTACTATATATACCTCAACTAATATACCAACTACTATATATACCTCAACTAATATACCTACTACTGTAGATACCTCAACTAATATACCTACTACTATATATACCTCAACTAATATACCTACTACTGTAGATACCTCAACTAATATACCTACTACTGTAGATACCTCAACTAATATACCAACTACTAGATATACCTCAACTAATATACCTACTACTGTAGATACCTCAACTAATATACCTACTACTGTAGATACCTCAACTAATATACCTACTACTGTAGATACCTCAACTAATATACCTACTACTGTAGATACCTCAACTAATATACCTACTACTGTAGATACCTCAACTAATATACCTACTACTATATATACCTCAACTAATATACCTACTACTGTAGATACCTCAACTAATATACCTACTACTGTAGATACCTCAACTAATATACCAACTACTAGATATACCTCAACTAATATACCTACTACTGTAGATACCTCAACTAATATACCTACTACTGTAGATACCTCAACTAATATACCTACTACTAGATATACCTCAACTAATATACCTACTACTGTAGATACCTCAACTAATATACCTACTACTAGATATACCTCAACTAATATACCTACTACTGTAGATACCTCAACTAATATACCTACTACTGTAGATACCTCAACTAATATACCTACTACTATATATACCTCAACTAATATACCAACTACTGTAGATACCTCAACTAATATACCTACTACTAGATATACCTCAACTAATATACCTACTACTGTAGATACCTCAACTAATATACCAACTACTGTAGATACCTCAACTAATATACCTACTACTATATATACCTCAACTAATATACCTACTACTAGATATACCTCAACTAATATACCAACTACTGTAGATACCTCAACTAATATACCTACTACTATATATACCTCAACTAATATACCTACTACTATATATACCTCAACTAATATACCTACTACTAGATATACCTCAACTAATATACCAACTACTGTAGATACGTGGACAGCTTTCTGTTTCTAGACTGTATATACCTCAACTAATATACCTACTACTGTAGATACGTTGACAGCTTTCTGTTTCTAGACTGTATATACCTCAACTAATATACCTACTACTGTAGATACGTGGACAGCTTTCTGTTTCTAGACTGTATATACCTCAACTAATATACCTACTACTATATATACCTCAACTAATATACCTACTACTATATATACCTCAACTAATATACCTACTACTGTAGATACCTCAACTAATATACCTACTACTGTAGATACGTGGACAGCTTTCTGTTTCTAGACTGTATATACCTCAACTAATATACCTACTACTATATATACCTCAACTAATATACCTACTACTATATATACCTCAACTAATATACCTACTACTGTAGATACCTCAACTAATATACCTACTACTGTAGATACGTGGACAGCTTTCTGTTTCTAGACTGTATATAGCTCAACTAATATACCTACTACTATATATACCTCAACTAATATACCTACTACTGTAGATACCTCAACTAATATACCTACTACTGTAGATACGTGGACAGCTTTCTGTTTCTAGACTGTATATACCTCAACTAATATACCTACTACTATATATACCTCAACTAATATACCAACTACTATATATACCTCAACTAATATACCTACTACTATATATACCTCAACTAATATACCTACTACTATATATACCTCAACTAATATACCAACTACTAGATATACCTCAACTAATATACCTACTACTGTAGATACGTTGACAGCTTTCTGTTTCTAGACTGTGGTTTACTCACTGTGTATGTACTGTTGTCTCCACATAGCTCAACTAATATACCAACTACTAGATATACCTCAACTATTATACCTACTACTGTAGATACGTTGACAGCTTTCTGTTTCTAGACTGTATATACCTCAACTAATATACCAACTACTATATATACCTCAACTAATATACCTACTACTATATATACCTCAACTAATATACCTACTACTGTAGATACGTGGACAGCTTTCTGTTTCTAGACTGTATATACCTCAACTAATATACCAACTACTGTAGATACCTCAACTAATATACCTACTACTATATATACCTCAACTAATATACCAACTACTATATATACCTCAACTAATATACCTACTACTATATATACCTCAACTAATATACCAACTACTGTATATACCTCAACTAATATACCTACTACTGTAGATACGTGGACAGCTTTCTGTTTCTAGACTGTATATACCTCAACTAATATACCAACTACTATATATACCTCAACTAATATACCTACTACTATATATACCTCAACTAATATACCTACTACTGTAGATACGTGGACAGCTTTCTGTTTCTAGACTGTATATACCTCAACTAATATACCAACTACTGTAGATACCTCAACTAATATACCTACTACTATATATACCTCAACTAATATACCAACTACTATATATACCTCAACTAATATACCTACTACTGTAGATACGTTGACAGCTTTCTGTTTCTAGACTGTATATACCTCAACTAATATACCTACTACTGTAGATACGTTGACAGCTTTCTGTTTCTAGACTGTATATACCTCAACTAATATACCTACTACTGTAGATACGTTGACAGCTTTCTGTTTCTAGACTGTATATACCTCAACTAATATACCAACTACTGTAGATACGTGGACAGCTTTCTGTTTCTAGACTGTATATACCTCAACTAATATACCTACTACTGTAGATACGTTGACAGCTTTCTGTTTCTAGACTGTGGTTTACTCACTGTGTATGTACTGTTGTCTCCACATAGCTCAACTAATATACCAACTACTGTAGATACGTGGACAGCTTTCTGTTTCTAGACTGTATATACCTCAACTAATATACCTACTACTGTAGATACGTGGACAGCTTTCTGTTTCTAGACTGTATATACCTCAACTAATATACCTACTACTGTAGATACGTTGACAGCTTTCTGTTTCTAGACTGTGGTTTACTCACTGTGTATGTACTGTTGTCTCCACATAGCTCAACTAATATACCAACTACTGTAGATACGTGGACAGCTTTCTGTTTCTAGACTGTATATACCTCAACTAATATACCAACTACTGTAGATACGTGGACAGCTTTCTGTTTCTAGACTGTATATACCTCAACTAATATACCAACTACTGTAGATACGTTGACAGCTTTCTGTTTCTAGACTGTATATACCTCAACTAATATACCAACTACTGTAGATACGTGGACAGCTTTCTGTTTCTAGACTGTATATACCTCAACTAATATACCTACTACTAGATATACCTCAACTAATATACCTACTACTATATATACCTCAACTAATATACCTACTACTATATATACCTCAACTAATATACCTACTACTGTAGATACGTTGACAGCTTTCTGTTTCTAGACTGTATATACCTCAACTAATATACCTACTACTATATATACCTCAACTAATATACCTACTACTATATATACCTCAACTAATATACCTACTACTATATATACCTCAACTAATATACCTACTACTATATATACCTCAACTAATATACCTACTACTGTAGATACGTTGACAGCTTTCTGTTTCTAGACTGTATATACCTCAACTAATATACCTACTACTATATATACCTCAACTAATATACCTACTACTATATATACCTCAACTAATATACCTACTACTATATATACCTCAACTAATATACCTACTACTATATATACCTCAACTAATATACCTACTACTGTAGATACGTGGACAGCTTTCTGTTTCTAGACTGTATATACCTCAACTAATATACCTACTACTATATATACCTCAACTAATATACCTACTACTATATATACCTCAACTAATATACCTACTACTGTAGATACGTGGACAGCTTTCTGTTTCTAGACTGTATATACCTCAACTAATATACCTACTACTATATTTACCTCAACTAATATACCTACTACTATATATACCTCAACTAATATACCTACTACTATATATACCTCAACTAATATACCTACTACTATATATACCTCAACTAATATACCTACTACTGTAGATACGTTGACAGCTTTCTGTTTCTAGACTGTATATACCTCAACTAATATACCTACTACTATATATACCTCAACTAATATACCTACTACTATATATACCTCAACTAATATACCTACTACTGTAGATACGTTGACAGCTTTCTGTTTCTAGACTGTATATACCTCAACTAATATACCTACTACTGTAGATACGTTGACAGCTTTCTGTTTCTAGACTGTATATACCTCAACTAATATACCTACTACTGTAGATACGTTGACAGCTTTCTGTTTCTAGACTGTATATACCTCAACTAATATACCAACTACTGTAGATACGTGGACAGCTTTCTGTTTCTAGACTGTATATACCTCAACTAATATACCTACTACTGTAGATACGTTGACAGCTTTCTGTTTCTAGACTGTGGTTTACTCACTGTGTATGTACTGTTGTCTCCACATAGCTCAACTAATATACCAACTACTGTAGATACGTGGACAGCTTTCTGTTTCTAGACTGTATATACCTCAACTAATATACCTACTACTGTAGATACGTGGACAGCTTTCTGTTTCTAGACTGTATATACCTCAACTAATATACCTACTACTGTAGATACGTTGACAGCTTTCTGTTTCTAGACTGTGGTTTACTCACTGTGTATGTACTGTTGTCTCCACATAGCTCAACTAATATACCAACTACTGTAGATACGTGGACAGCTTTCTGTTTCTAGACTGTATATACCTCAACTAATATACCAACTACTGTAGATACGTGGACAGCTTTCTGTTTCTAGACTGTATATACCTCAACTAATATACCAACTACTGTAGATACGTTGACAGCTTTCTGTTTCTAGACTGTATATACCTCAACTAATATACCAACTACTGTAGATACGTGGACAGCTTTCTGTTTCTAGACTGTATATACCTCAACTAATATACCTACTACTAGATATACCTCAACTAATATACCTACTACTATATATACCTCAACTAATATACCTACTACTATATATACCTCAACTAATATACCTACTACTGTAGATACGTTGACAGCTTTCTGTTTCTAGACTGTATATACCTCAACTAATATACCTACTACTATATATACCTCAACTAATATACCTACTACTATATATACCTCAACTAATATACCTACTACTATATATACCTCAACTAATATACCTACTACTATATATACCTCAACTAATATACCTACTACTGTAGATACGTTGACAGCTTTCTGTTTCTAGACTGTATATACCTCAACTAATATACCTACTACTATATATACCTCAACTAATATACCTACTACTATATATACCTCAACTAATATACCTACTACTATATATACCTCAACTAATATACCTACTACTATATATACCTCAACTAATATACCTACTACTGTAGATACGTGGACAGCTTTCTGTTTCTAGACTGTATATACCTCAACTAATATACCTACTACTATATATACCTCAACTAATATACCTACTACTATATATACCTCAACTAATATACCTACTACTGTAGATACGTGGACAGCTTTCTGTTTCTAGACTGTATATACCTCAACTAATATACCTACTACTATATTTACCTCAACTAATATACCTACTACTATATATACCTCAACTAATATACCTACTACTATATATACCTCAACTAATATACCTACTACTATATATACCTCAACTAATATACCTACTACTGTAGATACGTTGACAGCTTTCTGTTTCTAGACTGTATATACCTCAACTAATATACCTACTACTATATATACCTCAACTAATATACCTACTACTATATATACCTCAACTAATATACCTACTACTATATATACCTCAACTAATATACCTACTACTATATATACCTCAACTAATATACCTACTACTGTAGATACGTGGACAGCTTTCTGTTTCTAGACTGTATATACCTCAACTAATATACCTACTACTATATATACCTCAACTAATATACCAACTACTATATATACCTCAACTAATATACCTACTACTATATATACCTCAACTAATATACCTACTACTATATATACCTCAACTAATATACCTACTACTATATATACCTCAACTAATATACCTACTACTATATATACCTCAACTAATATACCTACTACTAGATATACCTCAACTAATATACCTACTACTAGATATACCTCAACTAATATACCTACTACTAGATATACCTCAACTAATATACCTACTACTAGATATACCTCAACTAATATACCTACTACTGTAGATACGTGGACAGCTTTCTGTTTCTAGACTGTGGTTTACTCACTGTGTATGTACTGTTGTCTCCACATAGCTCAACTAATATACCAACTACTAGATATACCTCAACTAATATACCTACCTCTGTAGATACGTTGACAGCTTTCTGTTTCTAGACTGTATATACCTCAACTAATATACCAACTACTATATATACCTCAACTAATATACCAACTACTATATATACCTCAACTAATATACCAACTACTGTAGATACGTTGACAGCTTTCTGTTTCTAGACTGTGGTTTACTCACTGTGTATGTACTGTTGTCTCCACATTGCTAAACTAATATACCAACTACTGTAGATACGTTGACAGCTTTCTGTTTCTAGACTGTGGTTTACTCACTGTGTATGTACTGTTGTCTCCACATAGCTCAACTAATATACCAACTACTAGATATACCTCAACTAATATACCTACTACTGTAGATACGTTGACAGCTTTCTGTTTCTAGACTGTGGTTTACTCACTGTGTATGTACTGTTGTCTCCACATAGCTCAACTAATATACCAACTACTAGATATACCTCAACTAATATACCAACTACTAGATATACCTCAACTATTATACCAACTACTATATATACCTCAACTAATACACCTACTACTGTATACAGGTCAACTAATATACCTACTACTGTACACAGGTCAACTAATATACCAACTACTATATATACCTCAACTATTATACCAACTACTATATATACCTCAACTAATATACCAACTACTATATATACCTCAACTAATATACCAACTACTATATATACCTCAACTAATATACCAACTACTAGATATACCTCAACTAATATACCTACTACTATATATACCTCAACTAATATACCAACTACTATATATACCTCAACTAATATACCAACTACTATATATACCTCAACTATTATACCAACTACTATATATACCTCAACTAATATACCAACTACTATATATACCTCAACTAATATACCAACTACTATATATACCTCAACTAATATACCAACTACTATATATACCTCAACTAATATACCTACTACTATATATACCTCAACTAATATACCTACTACTGTAGATACGTTGACAGCTTTCTGTTTCTAGACTGTATATACCTCAACTAATATACCTACTACTATATATACCTCAACTAATATACCTACTACTATATATACCTCAACTAATATACCTACTACTATATATACCTCAACTAATATACCTACTACTATATATACCTCAACTAATATACCTACTACTGTAGATACGTTGACAGCTTTCTGTTTCTAGACTGTATATACCTCAACTAATATACCTACTACTATATATACCTCAACTAATATACCTACTACTATATATACCTCAACTAATATACCTACTACTATATATACCTCAACTAATATACCTACTACTATATATACCTCAACTAATATACCTACTACTGTAGATACGTGGACAGCTTTCTGTTTCTAGACTGTATATACCTCAACTAATATACCTACTACTATATATACCTCAACTAATATACCTACTACTATATATACCTCAACTAATATACCTACTACTGTAGATACGTGGACAGCTTTCTGTTTCTAGACTGTATATACCTCAACTAATATACCTACTACTATATTTACCTCAACTAATATACCTACTACTATATATACCTCAACTAATATACCTACTACTATATATACCTCAACTAATATACCTACTACTATATATACCTCAACTAATATACCTACTACTGTAGATACGTTGACAGCTTTCTGTTTCTAGACTGTATATACCTCAACTAATATACCTACTACTATATATACCTCAACTAATATACCTACTACTATATATACCTCAACTAATATACCTACTACTATATATACCTCAACTAATATACCTACTACTATATATACCTCAACTAATATACCTACTACTGTAGATACGTGGACAGCTTTCTGTTTCTAGACTGTATATACCTCAACTAATATACCTACTACTATATATACCTCAACTAATATACCAACTACTATATATACCTCAACTAATATACCTACTACTATATATACCTCAACTAATATACCTACTACTATATATACCTCAACTAATATACCTACTACTATATATACCTCAACTAATATACCTACTACTATATATACCTCAACTAATATACCTACTACTAGATATACCTCAACTAATATACCTACTACTAGATATACCTCAACTAATATACCTACTACTAGATATACCTCAACTAATATACCTACTACTAGATATACCTCAACTAATATACCTACTACTGTAGATACGTGGACAGCTTTCTGTTTCTAGACTGTGGTTTACTCACTGTGTATGTACTGTTGTCTCCACATAGCTCAACTAATATACCAACTACTAGATATACCTCAACTAATATACCTACCTCTGTAGATACGTTGACAGCTTTCTGTTTCTAGACTGTATATACCTCAACTAATATACCAACTACTATATATACCTCAACTAATATACCAACTACTATATATACCTCAACTAATATACCAACTACTGTAGATACGTTGACAGCTTTCTGTTTCTAGACTGTGGTTTACTCACTGTGTATGTACTGTTGTCTCCACATTGCTAAACTAATATACCAACTACTGTAGATACGTTGACAGCTTTCTGTTTCTAGACTGTGGTTTACTCACTGTGTATGTACTGTTGTCTCCACATAGCTCAACTAATATACCAACTACTAGATATACCTCAACTAATATACCTACTACTGTAGATACGTTGACAGCTTTCTGTTTCTAGACTGTGGTTTACTCACTGTGTATGTACTGTTGTCTCCACATAGCTCAACTAATATACCAACTACTAGATATACCTCAACTAATATACCAACTACTAGATATACCTCAACTATTATACCAACTACTATATATACCTCAACTAATACACCTACTACTGTATACAGGTCAACTAATATACCTACTACTGTACACAGGTCAACTAATATACCAACTACTATATATACCTCAACTATTATACCAACTACTATATATACCTCAACTAATATACCAACTACTATATATACCTCAACTAATATACCAACTACTATATATACCTCAACTAATATACCAACTACTAGATATACCTCAACTAATATACCTACTACTATATATACCTCAACTAATATACCAACTACTATATATACCTCAACTAATATACCAACTACTATATATACCTCAACTATTATACCAACTACTATATATACCTCAACTAATATACCAACTACTATATATACCTCAACTAATATACCAACTACTATATATACCTCAACTAATATACCAACTACTAGATATACCTCAACTAATATACCTACTACTATATATACCTCAACTAATATACCTACTACTATATATACCTCAACTAATATACCTACTACTGTAGATACGTTGACAGCTTTCTGTTTCTAGACTGTGGTTTACTCACTGTGTATGTACTGTTGTCTCCACATAGCTCAACTAATATACCAACTACTAGATATACCTCAACTAATATACCAACTACTATATATACCTCAACTATTATACCAACTACTATATATACCTCAACTAATATACCAACTACTATATATACCAGTTTCAACTAATATACCTACTACTGCACACAGGTCTACTAATATACCTACTACTGTAGATACCAGTTTCTACTAATATACCTGCTACTGTAGATACCAGTTTCTACTAATATACCTACTACTGTACACAGGTCAACTAATATACCTACTACTGTACACAGGTCTACTAATATACCTACTACTGTACATACCAGTTTCTACTAATATACCTACTACTGTAGATACCAATTTCTACTAATATACCTACTACTGTAGATACCAGTTTCAACTAATATACCTACTACTGTAGATACCAGTTTCTACTAATATACCTACTACTGTAGATACCAGTTTCAACTAATATACCTACTACTGTAGATACCAGTTTCAACTAATATACCTACTACTGTAGATACCAGTTTCAACTAATATACCTACTACTGTAGATACCAGTTTCAACTAATATACCTACTACTGTAGATACCAGTTTCTATTAATATACCTACTACTGTAGATACCAGTTTCAACTAATATACCTACTACTGTAGATACCAGTTTCAACTAATATACCTACTACTGTAGATACCAGTTTCTACTAATATACCTACTACTGTAGATACCAGTTTCTACTAATATACCTACAACTGCACACAGGTCTACTAATATACCTACTACTGTACATACCAGTTTCTTTCCAAATTATATAGTGTCTATACACACCACATATTTATATTCTGGAATCTGACTCTAATATACTAATATTTCTGCTCTGGACAAAAAAATGAACACAACATACAACAATTTCAAAGATGTTACTGAGTTACATTTGAGAACATCAGTCAATTTAAATCAATTCATTAGAGCCTAATCTATGGATTTAACATGACTGGGAATACAGATATACATCTGTTGGTCACAGATACCTTTAAAAAAGGTAGGGGTGTGGATCAGAACACCAGCCAGTATCTGGTGTGGATCAGAAAACCAGCCAGTATCTGGTGTGGATCAGAAAACCAGCCAGTATCTGGTGTGGATCAGAAAACCAGCCAGTATCTGGTGTGGATCAGAAAACCAGTCAGTATCTGGTGTGATCAGAAAACCAGTCAGTATCTGGTGTGATCAGAAAGGCAGTCAGTATCTGGTGTGATCAGAAACCCAGTCAGCATCTGGTGTGATCAGAAAACCAGTCAGTAGCTGGTGTGGATCAGAAAATCAGCCAGTATCTGGTGTGGATCAGGAAACCAGTCAGTATCTGGTGTGGATCAGAAACCAGTCAGTATCTGGTGTGGATCAGAAAACCAGTCAGTATCTGGTGTGGATCAGAAAACCAGTCAGTATCTGGTGTGGATCAGAAAACCAGTCAGTATCTGGTGTGGATCAGAAAACCAGTCAGTATCTGGTGTGGATCAGAAAACCAGTCAGTATCTGGTGTGGATCAGAAAACCAGCCAGTATCTGGTGTGGATCAGAAAACCAGCCAGTATCTGGTGTGGATCAGAAAACCAGTCAGTATCTGGTGTGATCAGAAAACCAGTCAGTATCTGGTGTGATCAGAAAGGCAGTCAGTATCTGGTGTGATCAGAAACCCAGTCAGCATCTGGTGTGATCAGAAAACCAGTCAGTAGCTGGTGTGGATCAGAAAATCAGCCAGTATCTGGTGTGGATCAGGAAACCAGTCAGTATCTGGTGTGGATCAGAAACCAGTCAGTATCTGGTGTGGATCAGAAAACCAGTCAGTATCTGGTGTGGATCAGAAAACCAGTCAGTATCTGGTGTGGATCAGAAAACCAGTCAGTATCTGGTGTGGATCAGAAAACCAGTCAGTATCTGGTGTGGATCAGAAAACCAGTCAGTATCTGGTGTGATCAGAAAACCAGTCAGTATCTGGTGTGGATCAGAAAACCAGCCAGTATCTGGTGTGGATCAGGAAACCAGTCAGTATCTGGTGTGGATCAGAAAACCAGTCAGTATCTGGTGTGGATCAGAAAACCAGTCAGTATCTGGTGTGGATCAGAAAACCAGTCAGTATCTGGTGTGGATCAGAAAACCAGTCAGTATCTGGTGTGGATCAGAAAACCAGTCAGTATCTGGTGTGATCAGAAAACCAGTCAGTATCTGGTGTGGATCAGAAAACCAGTCAGTATCTGGTGTGGATCAGAAAACCAGTCAGTATCTGGTGTGGATCAGAAACCCAGTCAGTATCTTGTGTGGATCAGAAAACCAGTCAGTATCTGGTGTGGATCAGAAAACCAGTCAGTATCTGGTGTGGATCAGAAAACCAGTCAGTATCTGGTGTGGATCAGAAAACCAGTCAGTATCTGGTGTGGATCAGAAAACCAGTCAGTATCTGGTGTGGATCAGAAAACCAGTCAGTATCTGGTGTGGATCAGAAAACCAGTCAGTATCTGGTGTGGATCAGAAACCCAGTCAGTATCTTGTGTGGATCAGAAAACCAGTCAGTATCTGGTGTGGATCAGAAAACCAGTCAGTATCTGGTGTGGATCAGAAAACCAGTCAGTATCTGGTGTGATCAGAAAACCAGTCAGTATCTGGTGTGGATCAGAAAACCAGTCAGTATCTGGTGTGATCAGAAAACCAGTCAGTATCTGGTGTGGATCAGAAACCCAGTCAGTGTCTGGTGTGATCAGAAAACCAGTCATACCTGTCTTCTACAGGCCCTCATGCTGTCATCAGACTGTCTCTGACCGGGTCAGAACCACTGTAGCTGTACAGGACATGGTGCTGTCGTCAGACTGACTGGGTCAGAACCACTGTAGCTGTACAGGACATGATGCTGTCATCAGACTGACTGGGTCAGAACCACTGTAGCTGTACAGGACATGATGCTGTCATCAGACTCTCTCTGACTGGGTCAGAACCACTGTACCTGTACAGGACATGGTGCTGTCATCAGACTGACTGGGTCAGAACCACTGTAGCTGTACAGGACATGATGCTGTCATCAGACTGACTGGGTCAGAACCACTGTAGCTGTACAGGACATGGTTCTGTCATCAGACTGACTGGGTCAGAACAACTGTAGCTGTACAGGACATGATGCTGTCATCAAACTGACTGGGTCAGAACCACTGTAGCTGTACAGGACACGGTGCTGTCATCAGACTGACTGGGTCAGAACCACTGTAGCTGTACAGAACATGGTGCTGTCGTCAGACACTCACACACACACACACACACACACACACACAGTCACACACATACACACACACACACACACACACACACACACACACACACACACACACACACACACATACACACACACACACATGCCAAGAGCAGAGGCCATACGATGCTCTCTTTGAGGAGAGTCAGCCAATCTCAGCTATGTTTGGGAACACACAGCGAAGCTGATTAACTGTGTTGAACAAGGGAAGTGTGAGTTTCTGAACGGCCTATCGATGCCTCCGTTACCCAGCCTGCAGGGAAGAGCTCCCATTTAAATAGGCCAGCGTGTGTGTGTGACTGCCTGTGTGTGTGTGTGTGTGTGACTGCCTGTGTGTGTGTGTGTGTGACTGTGTTTGTGTGTGTCTGTGTGTGACTGTGTGTGACTGTGTGTGTGTGTGTGTGACTGTGTGTGTGTGTGTGTGTGTGTGTGTGTGTGTGTGTGTGTGTGTGTGTGTGTGTGTGTGTGTGACTGTGTGTGTGACTGTGTGTGTGTGTGACTGCCTGTGTGTGTGTGAATGTGTGTGTGTGTGTGTGACTGTGTGTGTGTGTGTGTGTGTGTATGTGTGTGTGTCTTTGTGTGTGTGTGTGACTGCCTGTGTGTGTGTATGTGTGTGTGTGTGTGTGACTGTGTGTGTGTGTGTGTGTGTGTGTGTGTGTGTGTGTGTGTGTGTGTGTGTGTGTGTGTGTGTGTGTGTGTGTATGTGTGTGTGTGTGACTGTTTCTCTCTCTCCGTGTGTTTAACGTCAGAGACCCATGTGACAAGAATCACGCCTCCATGTCTCAGGGAGTATTTCCCAGCATCCTTTCTGTATCAGCGTGCCGTGGCGGTTCCTTGGAGGCGGAGACTGCAGGCTCTCTTCTTATCTCTGCTGTTCGCTTCACCACACGGCATTATGGGAAAAACATCCTTCTGGTGAACGATGTCGTGGCTGGCTCCCTAGTCCTTATATAGGGCACTACGTTGGACCAGCCCTAGTCCTTATATAGTGCACTACGCTGGACCAGCCCTAGTCCTTATATAGTGCACTACGCTGGACCAGCCCTAGTCCTTATATAGTGCACTACGCTGGACCAGCCCTAGTCCTTATATAGTGCACTACGTTGGACCAGCCCTAGTCCTTATATAGTGCACTACGTTGGACCAGCCCTAGTCCTTATATAGTGCACTACGTTGGACCAGCCCTAGTCCTTATATAGGGCACTACGTTGGACCAGCCCTTAAATAGTGCACTACGTTGGACCAGCCCTAGTCCTTATATAGTGCACTACGTTGGACCAGCCCTAGTCCTTATATAGTGCACTACGTTGGACCAGCCCTTAAATAGTGCACTACGTTGGACCAGCCCTAGTCCTTATATAGTGCACTACGTTGGACCAGCCCTAGTCCTTATATAGGGCACTACGTTGGACCAGCCCTAGTCCTTATATAGTGCACAACGTTGGACCAGCCCTAGTCCTTATTTAGGGCACTACGTTGGACCAGCCCTAGTCCTTATATAGTGCACTACGTTGGACCAGCCCTAGTCCTTATATAGTGCACTACGTTGGACCAGCCCTAGTCCTTATATAGTGCACTACGTTGGACCAGCCCTTAAATAGTGCACTACGTTGGACCAGCCCTAGTCCTTATATAGTGCACTACGTTGGACCAGCCCTAGTCCTTATATAGTGCACAACATTGGACCAGCCCTAGTCCTTATATAGGGCACTACATTGGACCAGCCCTAGTCCTTATATAGTGCACTACGTTGGACCAGCCCTAGTCCTTATATAGTGCACTACGTTGGACCAGCCCTTATATAGTGCACGACGTTGGACCAGCCCTAGTCCTTATATAGTGCACTACGTTGGACCAGCCCTAGTCCTTATATAGTGCACTACGTTGGACCAGCCCTTAAATAGTGCACTACGTTGGACCAGCCCTAGTCCTTATATAGGGCACTACGTTGGACCAGCCCTAGTCCTTATATAGTGCACAACGTTGGACCGGCCCTAGTCCTTATATAGGGGACTACGTTGGACCAGCCCTAGTCCTTATATAGTGCACTACGTTGGACCAGCCCTAGTCCTTATATAGTCCACTACGTTGGACCAGCCCTAGTCCTTATATAGTGCACTACGTTGGACCAGCCCTAGTCCTTATATAGTGCACTACGTTGGACCAGCCCTAGTCCTTATATAGTGCACTACGTTGGACCAGCCCTTAAATAGTGCACTACGTTGGACCAGCCCTAGTCCTTATATAGTGCACTACGTTGGACCAGCCCTAGTCCTTATATAGTGCACTACGTTGGACCAGCCCTTAAATAGTGCACTACGTTGGACCAGCCCTAGTCCTTATATAGTGCACTACGTTGGACCAGCCCTAGTCCTTATATAGTGCACAACGTTGGACCAGCCCTAGTCCTTATATAGGGCACTACGTTGGACCAGCCCTAGTCCTTATATAGTGCACTACGTTGGACCAGCCCTAGTCCTTATATAGTCCACTATGTTGGACCAGCCCTAGTCCTTATATAGTGCACTACGTTGGACCAGCCATTATATAGTGCACTACGTTGGACCAGCCATTATATAGTGCACTACGTTGGACCAGCCCTAGTCCTTATATAGTGCACTACGTTGGACCAGCCCTAGTCCTTATATAGTGCACTACATTGGACCAGCCCTAGTCCTTATATAGTGCACTACGTTGGACCAGCCCTTAAATAGTCCACTACGTTGGACCAGCCCTAGTCCTTATATAGTGCACTACGTTGGACCAGCCCTAGTCCTTATATAGTGCACAACATTGGACCAGCCCTAGTCCTTATATAGGGCACTACGTTGGACCAGCCCTAGTCCTTATATAGTGCACTACGTTGGACCAGCCCTAGTCCTTATATAGTGCACTACGTTGGACCAGCCCTAGTCCTTATATAGTGCACTACGTTGGACCAGCCCTTATATAGTGCACTACGTTGGACCAGCCCTAGTCCTTATATAGTGCACTACGTTGGACCAGCCCTAGTCCTTATATAGTGCACTACGTTGGACCAGCCCTTAAATAGTGCACTACGTTGGACCAGCCCTAGTCCTTATATAGTGCACTACGTTGGACCAGCTCTAGTCCTTATATAGGGCACTACGTTGGACCAGCCCTAGTCCTTATATAGTGCACATCGTTGGACCAGCCCTAGTCCTTATATAGTCCACTACGTTGGACCAGCCCTAGTCCTTATATAGTGCACTACGTTGGACCAGCCCTAGTCCTTATATAGTGCACTACGTTGGACCAGCCCTAGTCCTTATATAGTGCACTACGTTGGACCAGCCCTTATATAGTGCACTACGTTGGACCAGCCCTAGTCCTTATATAGTGCACTACGTTGGACCAGCCATTATATAGTGCACTACGTTGGACCAGCCCTAGTCCTTATATAGTGCACTACGTTGGACCAGCCCTAGTCCTTATATAGTGCACTACGTTGGACCAGCCCTTAAATAGTGCACTACGTTGGACCAGCCCTAGTCCTTATATAGTGCACTACGTTGGACCAGCCCTAGTCCTTATATAGTGCACTACGTTGGACCAGCCCTTAAATAGTGCACTACGTTGGACCAGCCCTAGTCCTTATATAGTGCACTACGTTGGACCAGCCCTAGTCCTTATATAGTGCACAACGTTGGACCAGCCCTAGTCCTTATATAGGGCACTACGTTGGACCAGCCCTAGTCCTTATATAGTGCACTACGTTGGACCAGCCCTAGTCCTTATATAGTCCACTATGTTGGACCAGCCCTAGTCCTTATATAGTGCACTACGTTGGACCAGCCATTATATAGTGCACTACGTTGGACCAGCCCTAGTCCTTATATAGTGCACTACGTTGGACCAGCCCTAGTCCTTATATAGTGCACTACGTTGGACCAGCCCTAGTCCTTATATAGTGCACTACGTTGGACCAGCCCTTAAATAGTCCACTACGTTGGACCAGCCCTAGTCCTTATATAGTGCACTACGTTGGACCAGCCCTAGTCCTTATATAGTGCACAACATTGGACCAGCCCTAGTCCTTATATAGGGCACTACGTTGGACCAGCCCTAGTCCTTATATAGTGCACTACGTTGGACCAGCCCTAGTCCTTATATAGTGCACTACGTTGGACCAGCCCTTATATAGTGCACTACGTTGGACCAGCCCTAGTCCTTATATAGTGCACTACGTTGGACCAGCCCTAGTCCTTATATAGTGCACTACGTTGGACCAGCCCTTAAATAGTGCACTACGTTGGACCAGCCCTAGTCCTTATATAGTGCACTACGTTGGACCAGCTCTAGTCCTTATATAGGGCACTACGTTGGACCAGCCCTAGTCCTTATATAGTGCACATCGTTGGACCAGCCCTAGTCCTTATATAGTCCACTACGTTGGACCAGCCCTAGTCCTTATATAGTGCACTACGTTGGACCAGCCCTAGTCCTTATATAGTGCACTACGTTGGACCAGCCCTAGTCCTTATATAGTGCACTACGTTGGACCAGCCCTTATATAGTGCACTACGTTGGACCAGCCCTAGTCCTTATATAGTGCACTACATTGGACCAGCCCTAGTCCTTATATAGTGCACTACGTTGGACCAGCCCTAGTCCTTATATAGGGCACTACGTTGGACCAGCCATTATATAGTGCACTACGTTGGACCAGCCATTATATAGTGCACTACGTTGGACCAGCCCTAGTCCTTATATAGTGCACTACGTTGGACCAGCCCTAGTCCTTATATAGTGCACTACATTGGACCAGCCCTAGTCCTTATATAGTGCACTACGTTGGACCAGCCCTTAAATAGTCCACTACGTTGGACCAGCCCTAGTCCTTATATAGTGCACTACGTTGGACCAGCCCTAGTCCTTATATAGTGCACAACATTGGACCAGCCCTAGTCCTTATATAGGGCACTATGTTGGACCAGCCCTAGTCCTTATATAGTGCACTACGTTGGACCAGCCCTAGTCCTTATATAGTGCACTACGTTGGACCAGCCCTAGTCCTTATATAGTGCACTACGTTGGACCAGCCCTTATATAGTGCACTACGTTGGACCAGCCCTAGTCCTTATATAGTGCACTACGTTGGACCAGCCCTAGTCCTTATATAGTGCACTACGTTGGACCAGCCCTTAAATAGTGCACTACGTTGGACCAGCCCTAGTCCTTATATAGTGCACTACGTTGGACCAGCTCTAGTCCTTATATAGGGCACTACGTTGGACCAGCCCTAGTCCTTATATAGTGCACATCGTTGGACCAGCCCTAGTCCTTATATAGTCCACTACGTTGGACCAGCCCTAGTCCTTATATAGTGCACTACGTTGGACCAGCCCTAGTCCTTATATAGTGCACTACGTTGGACCAGCCCTAGTCCTTATATAGTGCACTACGTTGGACCAGCCCTTATATAGTGCACTACGTTGGACCAGCCCTAGTCCTTATATAGTGCACTACGTTGGACCAGCCATTATATAGTGCACTACGTTGGACCAGCCCTAGTCCTTATATAGTGCACTACGTTGGACCAGCCCTAGTCCTTATATAGTGCACTACGTTGGACCAGCCCTTAAATAGTGCACTACGTTGGACCAGCCCTAGTCCTTATATAGTGCACTACGTTGGACCAGCCCTAGTCCTTATATAGTGCACTACGTTGGACCAGCCCTTAAATAGTGCACTACGTTGGACCAGCCCTAGTCCTTATATAGTGCACTACGTTGGACCAGCCCTAGTCCTTATATAGTGCACAACGTTGGACCAGCCCTAGTCCTTATATAGGGCACTACGTTGGACCAGCCCTAGTCCTTATATAGTCCACTATGTTGGACCAGCCCTAGTCCTTATATAGTGCACTACGTTGGACCAGCCATTATATAGTGCACTACGTTGGACCAGCCCTAGTCCTTATATAGTGCACTACGTTGGACCAGCCCTAGTCCTTATATAGTGCACTACGTTGGACCAGCCCTAGTCCTTATATAGTGCACTACGTTGGACCAGCCCTTAAATAGTCCACTACGTTGGACCAGCCCTAGTCCTTATATAGTGCACTACGTTGGACCAGCCCTAGTCCTTATATAGTGCACAACATTGGACCAGCCCTAGTCCTTATATAGGGCACTACGTTGGACCAGCCCTAGTCCTTATATAGTGCACTACGTTGGACCAGCCCTAGTCCTTATATAGTGCACTACGTTGGACCAGCCCTTATATAGTGCACTACGTTGGACCAGCCCTAGTCCTTATATAGTGCACTACGTTGGACCAGCCCTAGTCCTTATATAGTGCACTACGTTGGACCAGCCCTTAAATAGTGCACTACGTTGGACCAGCCCTAGTCCTTATATAGTGCACTACGTTGGACCAGCTCTAGTCCTTATATAGGGCACTACGTTGGACCAGCCCTAGTCCTTATATAGTGCACATCGTTGGACCAGCCCTAGTCCTTATATAGTCCACTACGTTGGACCAGCCCTAGTCCTTATATAGTGCACTACGTTGGACCAGCCCTAGTCCTTATATAGTGCACTACGTTGGACCAGCCCTAGTCCTTATATAGTGCACTACGTTGGACCAGCCCTTATATAGTGCACTACGTTGGACCAGCCCTAGTCCTTATATAGTGCACTACATTGGACCAGCCCTAGTCCTTATATAGTGCACTACGTTGGACCAGCCCTAGTCCTTATATAGGGCACTACGTTGGACCAGCCCTAGTCCTTATATAGTGCACTAAGTTGAACCAGCCCTAGTCCTTATATAGTGCACTACGTTGGACCAGCCCTCTACACAGGCTGTTACTACCACCCCCACCACTACACACCTTGCTAGATCTATACAGGCTGTTACTACCACCCCCACCACTACACACCTTGCTAGATCTACACAGGCTGTTACTACCACCCCCACCACTACACACCTTGCTAGACCTACACAGGCTGTTACTACCACCCCCACCACTACACACCTTGCTAGATCTATTCTGGCTGTTACTACCACCCCCACCACTACACACCTTGCTAGATCTACACAGGCTGTTAATACCACCCCCACCACTACACACCTTGCTAGATCTAATCAGGCTGTTTGGATACAAACCATCACTGTACACAGCAGTACAGAGCCAGGCTGACCCACACACTGTCACTACCCCCCCACCACCACACACACTACCCCTCCACCACTACACACACCACCTCCCTACATACTCCCACACACTGTCACTACCCCCCCACAACCACACACACCACCTCCCTACACACACCCACACACTGTCACTACCCCCACCACCACACACACCACCTCCCTACACACACCCACACACTGTCACTACCCCCGTCACTGCCCTCTCCCTCTCTCCTCACTCTCTCCTCCCTCTCTCCTCCCTCCCTCTCTCCTCCCTCTCCCCTCCTCCCTCTCCTCCACTCCCCTCCTCTCTCCCCTCCTCCTTCTCTCCCCTCCTCTCTCCCCTCCTCCCTCTCCTCCACTCCCCTCCTCTCTCCCCTCCTCCTTCTCTCCCCTCCTCTCTCCCCTCCTCCCTCTCTCCCCTCCTCTCTCCCCTCCTCCCTCTCTCCCCTCCTCCCTCTCCTCCACTCCCCTCCTCTCTCCCCTCCTCCTTCTCTCCCCTCCTCTCTCCCCTCCTCCCTCTCTCCCCTCCTCCCTCTCCTCCACTCCCCTCTCCCCTCCTCTCTCCCCTCCTCCCTCTCTCCCCTCCTTTCTCTCCATTGGTTCCTTCATGACAGGGGCTAATAATAACTATTGAATGACCCTCTGTCGGTCGGTGGGTCGGCTAGGCAGCCCCCAGGGCTCTCTAAGATCCTGTCTTGAAGGCTGGTGTGTTGTGCTAGGAACTAGGAACTAGGAACCAGGCAGCAGACTAAGAACTAGGCACCAGGCAGCAGACTGGGAACTAGGCACCAGGCAGCAGACTAGGAACTAGGAACTAGGCACCAGGCAGAAGACTAGGAACTAGGCACTAGGCAGTAGACTAGGTACTAGGCACCAGGCAGCAGACTAGGAACTAGGCACCAGGCAGTAGATTAGGTACTAGGCACCAGGCAGCAGACTAGGAACTAGGCACCAGGCAGCAGACTAGGAACTAAGCACCAGGCAGTAGACTAGGTACTAGGCACCAGGCAGCAGACTAGGAACTAAGCACCAGGCAGTAGACTAGGTATTAAGCACCAGGCAGCAGACTAGGTACTAAGCACCAGGCAGTAGACTAGGTACTAGGCACCAGGCAGCAGACTAGGTACTAAGCACCAGGCATTAGACTAGGTACTAGGCACCAGGCAATAGACTAGGTACTAGGCACCAGGCAGTAGACTAGGTACTAGCAACCAGGCAGTAGACTAGGTACTAGGCACCAGGCAGCAGACTAGGAACTAGGCACGAGGCAGCAGACTAGGAACTAGGAACTAGGCACCAGGCAGCAGACTAGGAACTAGGAACTAGGCCCCAGGCAGCAGACTAGGAACTAGGCACTAGGCAGTAGACTAGGTACTAGGCACCAGGCAGCAGACTAGGAACTAGGCACCAGGCAGTAGATTATGTACTAGGCACCAGGCAGCAGACTAGGAACTAGGCACCAGGCAGCAGACTAGGAACTAAGCACCAGGCAGTAGACTAGGTACTAGGCACCAGGCAGCAGACTAGGAACTAAGCACCAGGCAGTAGACTAGGTATTAAGCACCAGGCAGCAGACTAGGTACTAAGCACCAGGCAGTAGACTAGGTACTAGGCACCAGGCAGCAGACTAGGTACTAAGCACCAGGCAGTAGACTCGGTACTAGGCACCAGGCAGCAGACTAGGTACTAAGCACCAGGCAGTAGACTAGGTACTAGGCACCAGGCAGTAGACTAGGTACTAAGCACCAGTCAGTAGACTAGGTACTGGGCACCAGGCAGTAGACTAGGTACTAAGCACCAGGCATTAGACTAGGTACTAGGCACCAGGCAATAGACTAGGTACTAGGCACCAGGCAGTAGACTAGGTACTAGCAACCAGGCAGTAGACTAGGTACTAGGCACCAGGCAGCAGACTAGGAACTAGGCACGAGGCAGCAGACTAGGAACTAGGAACTAGGCACCAGGCAGCAGACTAGGAACTAGGCACCAGGCAGCAGACTAGGAACTAGGAACTAGGCACCAGGCAGCAGACTAGGAACTAGGCACTAGGCAGTAGACTAGGTACTAGGCACCAGGCAGCAGACTAGGAACTAGGCACCAGGCAGTAGATTAGGTACTAGGCACCAGGCAGCAGACTAGGAACTAGGCACCAGGCAGCAGACTAGGAACTAAGCACCAGGCAGTAGACTAGGTACTAGGCACCAGGCAGCAGACTAGGAACTAAGCACCAGGCAGTAGACTAGGTATTAAGCACCAGGCAGTAGACTAGGAACTAGGCACCAGGCAGCAGACTAGGTACTAAGCACCAGGCAGTAGACTCGGTACTAGGCACCAGGCAGTAGACTAGCTATTAAGCACCAGGCAGCAGACTAGGTACTAAGCACCAGGCAGTAGACTAGGTACTAGGCACCAGGCAGCAGACTAGGTACTAAGCACCAGGCAGTAGACTCGGTACTAGGCACCAGGCAGCAGACTAGGTACTAAGCACCAGGCAGTAGACTAGGTACTAGGCACCAGGCAGTAGACTAGGTACTAAGCACCAGTCAGTAGACTAGGTACTGGGCACCAGGCAGTAGACTAGGTACTAAGCACCAGGCATTAGACTAGGTACTAGGCACCAGGCAATAGACTAGGTACTAGGCACCAGGCAGTTGACTAGGTACTAGCAACCAGGCAGTAGACTAGGTACTAGGCACCAGGCAGTAGACTAGGTACTAGGCACCAGGCAGTAGACTAGGTACTAGCAACCAGCCAGTAGACTAGGTACTAGGCACCAGGCAGTAGACTAGGTACTAGGCACCAGGCAGTAGACTAGGTACTAGGCACCAGGCAATAGACTAGGTACTAGGCACCAGGCAGTAGACTAGGTACTAGCAACCAGGCAGTAGACTAGGTACTAGGCACCAGGCAGTAGACTAGGTACTAGGCACCAGGCAGTAGACTAGGTACTAAGCACCAGGCAGTAGACTAGGTACTAGGCACCAGGCAGCTAAGCATCATTCGATCAGTGTGTTCAGGCTACAATACTCATTCAATAGGAACATGCTGAACACTGAATAGACAAGGTACAGTCAATTTTCTACGACAACATATAAATGTCATTGGTACGTTTTCACCAATACTAATGTCGTGATTGATAAGCTTCTTCCAATAAATATTGATTATCGTAGTGGTCAAAGTTAACTTACGAGGTTAAATCAACATCATTATCTTGTCACGCACAGTAGCCTCGTCATCCCACAACATCAACAGTCCTCAACACCAAAAAAATTCACTATCACACAAATGATTTTCTAGATAACATATTTCACCAGCCCTTAATTGAAAAACTAATTTACCATAAAGCCTTTAAGAGGTGTCAGACTGTTAGAAGTGTCAAACTGCGCATTTCCTGATTGAGTTACCACTGAAACAAAGGTCACATGTCCTGATTGAGTTACCACTGAAACAAAGGTCACATTTCCTGATTGAGTTACCACTGAAACAAAGGTCACATGTCCTGATTGAGTTACCACTGAAACAAAGGTCACATTTCCTGATTGAGTTACCACTGAAACAAAGGTCACATGTCCTGATTGAGTTACCACTGAAACAAAGGTCACATGTCCTGATTGAGTTACCACTGAAACAAAGGTCACATGTCCTGATTGAGTTACCACTGAAACAAAGGTCAAATGTCCTGATTGAGTTACCACTGAAACAAAGGTCACATGTCCTGATTGAGTTACCACTGAAACAAAGGTCACATGTCCTGATTGAGTTACCACTGAAACAAAGGTCACATGTCCTGATTGAGTTACCACTGAAACAAAGGTCACATTTCCCCATTGAGTTACCACTGAAACAAAGGTCACATTTCCCCATTGAGTTACCACTGAAACAAAGGTCACATGTCCTGATTGAGTTACCACTGAAACAAAGGTCACATGTCCCCATTGAGTTACCACTGAAACAAAGGTCACATGTCCTGATTGAGTTACCACTGAAACAAAGGTCACATGTCCTGATTGAGTTACCACTGAAACAAAGGTCACATGTCCTGATTGAGTTACCACTGAAACAAAGGTCACATGTCCTGATTGAGTTACCACTGAAACAAAGGTCACATTTCCCCATTGAGTTACCACTGAAACAAAGGTCACATTTCCCCATTGAGTTACCACTGAAACAAAGGTCATATGTCCTGATTGAGTTACCACTGAAACAAAGGTCATATGTCCTGATTGAGTTACCACTGAAACAAAGGTCATATGGAAACCCACAGTGTTTCTCTTGGGTCTTGATTTGCATGTTGGTCTCATTTGAAAGTCATGATTAATCCACACTGATTGATCCACATTCCTCATTGCAATACATATTTGATTCTGTTACATTAGATTTTCCTTTCCTTTTCATCTACCCCTCTCTCTCTCTCTTGAGAACATCAAGAAGGTGCACCAAGCTGAGGATGGGAGGTGGAGATGACTACAGGGGGGGTCACCTTCCCCTATTTTCCTCTCTCTCCCCTCTCCATTCTATCCCCTCTCACCTTATCCCAGTATCTCTCTCCCTCCTCTCTCCTCGTCCCAGTATCTCTATCTCTCCTCTCTCCTCTTCCCAGTGTCTCTCTCTCATTCCTCTCTCCTCTTCCCAGTATCTCTCTCCCTCCTCTCTCCTCTTCCCAGTATCTCTCTCCCTCCTCTCTCCTCGTCCCAGTATCTCTATCTCTCCTCTCTCCTCTTCCCAGTGTCTCTCTCTCATTCCTCTCTCCTCTTCCCAGTATCTCTCTCCCTCCTCTCACCTCTTCCCAGTATCTCTCTCCCTCCTCGTCCCAGTATCTCTATCTCTCCTCTCTCCTCTTCCCAGTGTCTCTCTCTCATTCCTCTCTCCTCTTCCCAGTATCTCTCTCCCTCCTCTCACCTCTTCCCAGTATCTCTCTCTCTCCTCGTCCCAGTATCTCTCTCTCAATGAGATGTCTGATCAACAGGAATGAGATGTCTGATCAATAGGAAGAGATGTCTGATCAACAGGAAGAGATGTCAGGTCTGATGGATCGCAGCTGAACATGGAACGGTTATAGATGGTCATGAAGCACGTGGAGGGTGAAACAGAGAAAACGGAGGGTAGTCTGAAATGTTTTGTAAATAACGTTCCACTACTTGTACTCTGTGTCATGTGACAAACATGGCATGGCAGGAACTGACAAGGAGTGGAATGATAGCACACACAGACTGATACCCAGGCTATGAACAGACAGCCATAGCTAGCAGACTGTATTACAGCTAGTGGAATGATAGCACAAACAGACGGATACCCAGGCTATGAACAGACAGCCATAGCTAGCAGACTGTATTACAGCTAGTGGAATGATAGCACACACAGACGGATACCCAGGCTATGAACAGACAGCCATAGCTAGCAGACTGTATTACAGCTAGTGGAATGATAGCACAAACAGACTGATACCCAGGCTAAATGGAGGGCACCCCACACAGAGAGACTGTATCACAGCTAGTGGAATGATAGCACAAACATACTGATACCCAGGCTAAATGGAGGGCTCCCTACACAGAGAGACTGTATCACAGCTAGTGAAATGATAGCACAAACAGACTGATACCCAGGCTAAATGGAGGGCTCCCCACACAGAGAGACTGTATCACAGCTAGTGGAATGATAGCACACACAGACTGATACCCAGGCTAAATGGAGGGCTCCCCACACAGAGAGACTGTATCACAGCTAGTGGAATGATAGCACACACAGACTGATACCCAGGCTAAATGGAGGGCTCCCCACACAGAGAGACTGTATCACAGCTAGTGGAATGATAGCACAGAGAGACTGTATCACTAGTGGAATGATAGCACAGAGAGACTGTATCACTAGTGGAATGATAGCACAGAGAGACTGTATCACTAGTGGAATGATAGCACAGAGAGACTGTATCACTAGTGGAATGATAGCACAGAGAGACTGTATCACTAGTGGAATGATAGCACAGAGAGACTGTATCACTAGTGGAATGATAGCACAGAGAGACTGTATCACTAGTGGAATGATAGCACAGAGAGACTATCACTAGTGTAATGATAGCACAGAGAGACTGTATCACTAGTGGAATGATAGCACAGAGAGACTGTATCACTAGTGGAATGATAGCACAGAGACACTGTATCACTAGTGGAATGATAGCACAGAGAGACTGTATCACTAGTGGAATGATAGCACAGAGAGACTGTATCACTAGTGACCCAAACATATTGGGGGAAGCATTTGTTTTCCCCTTCAGAAAAACATCATGTTGTTTTCATGTTCAGAGTCAGAGAGAAACATGACAACACACACAACAACCTCTACTCACAACACTAATCAACCAATCACAGAGCCATACAACTGAGGAAACAGACAATCACAGAGCCATACAACTGTGGAAACAGCCAATCAGAGAGCTATAGAACTGAGGAAACAGCCAATCACAGAGCCATAGAACTGAGGAAACAGCCAATCACAGAGCCATAGAACTGAGGAAACACAATCACAGTGCCATAGAACTGAGGAAACAGCCAATCACAGAGCCATAGAACTGAGGAAACACAATCACAGTGCCATAGAACTGAGGAAACAGCCAATCCCAGAGCCATAGAACTGAGGAAACAGCCAATCACAGAGCCATAGAACTGAGGAAACAGCCAATCACAGAAATTTTGGGGGGGTTTGTTTTGTCTTTATTTAAACTAAGTAAGTCAGTTAAGAAAAAAATCTTATTTTCAATGTTGGCCAAGGAACAGTGGGTTAACTGCCTTGTTCAGGGGCAGAAAGACAGAATTTTACCTTGTCAGCTCAGGGATTCAATCTAGCAACCTTCTAGGTTACAAGTCCAACACTCTAACCACTAGACTACCTGCCAACCCAATCACAGGGCCATTTTACTGAGGAAACAGCCAATCAGAGAGCCATAGAACTGAGGAAACAGCCAATCAGAGAGCTATAGAACTGAGGAAACAGCCAATCACAGAGCCATATAACTGAGGAAACAGACAATCACAGAGCCATAGAACTGAGAAAACAGCCAATCACAGGGCCATAAAACCAAGGAAACAGCCAATCACAGTGCCATAGAACTGAGGAAACAGCCAATCACAGGGCCATAGAACTGAGGAAACAGCCAATCACAGGGCTATTGAACTGAGGAAACAGCCAATCACAGGGCTATTGAACTGAGGAAACAGCCAATCACAGAGCCATAGAACTGAGGAAACAGCCAATCACAGAAATTTTGGGGGGGTTTGTTTTGTCTTTATTTAAACTAAGTAAGTCAGTTAAGAAAAAAATCTTATTTTCAATGTTGGCCAAGGAACAGTGGGTTAACTGCCTTGTTCAGGGGCAGAAAGACAGAATTTTACCTTGTCAGCTCAGGGATTCAATCTAGCAACCTTCTAGGTTACAAGTCCAACACTCTAACCACTAGACTACCTGCCAACCCAATCACAGGGCCATTTTACTGAGGAAACAGCCAATCAGAGAGCCATAGAACTGAGGAAACAGCCAATCAGAGAGCTATAGAACTGAGGAAACAGCCAATCACAGAGCCATATAACTGAGGAAACAGACAATCACAGAGCCATAGAACTGAGAAAACAGCCAATCACAGGGCCATAAAACCAAGGAAACAGCCAATCACAGTGCCATAGAACTGAGGAAACAGCCAATCACAGGGCCATAGAACTGAGGAAACAGCCAATCACAGGGCTATTGAACTGAGGAAACAGCCAATCACAGGGCTATTGAACTGAGGAAACAGCCAATCACAGAGCCATAGAACTGAGGAAACAGCCAATCACAGAAATTTTGGGGGGGTTTGTTTTGTCTTTATTTAAACTAAGTAAGTCAGTTAAGAAAAAAATCTTATTTTCAATGTTGGCCAAGGAACAGTGGGTTAACTGCCTTGTTCAGGGGCAGAAAGACAGAATTTTACCTTGTCAGCTCAGGGATTCAATCTAGCAACCTTCTAGGTTACAAGTCCAACACTCTAACCACTAGACTACCTGCCAACCCAATCACAGGGCCATTTTACTGAGGAAACAGCCAATCAGAGAGCCATAGAACTGAGGAAACAGCCAATCACAGAGCCATATAACTGAGGAAACAGACAATCACAGAGCCATAGAACTGAGAAAACAGCCAATCACAGGGCCATAAAACCAAGGAAACAGCCAATCACAGTGCCATAGAACTGAGGAAACAGCCAATCACAGGGCCATAGAACTGAGGAAACAGCCAATCACAGGGCTATTGAACTGAGGAAACAGCCAATCACAGGGCTATTGAACTGAGGAAACAGCCAATCACAGGGCTATTGAACTGAGGAAACAGCCAATCACAGGGCTATTGAAGCAAGGCAGCAGCTTCTCATGTAACAATGGAAGGTCACTGGTGAAGGTTCTCAGCTCCAGTCACAACAAGGTTATGGGTTCAAGCCCCAGTCGATATCAATACATGCAAGGATGATCCCACACACACACACACACACACACACACACACACACACACACACACACACACACACACACACACACACACACACACACACACACACACACACACACACACACACACACACACACACACATCTGGCTTTACACCAAAGCTTTTAATAATAATAACCACATGTTTATCCGGTATGAATTACTGTTATATTAACACCTTGTCAGTCAAACTGAATCACAGTGGTGATCTCTTTCCATCCAGCGACATTAGAGCCTAGAGCTTAGTGAACGATAACATCAATAGTTGATTGGCTGGGGAGCGGAGGAGAGAGAGGGGGGAGAGAGAGGGAGGGGAGGAGAGAGATGGGGGAGAGAGAGGGAGGGGAGGAGAGAGATGGGGGAAAGAGAGGGGAAGGGAGGAGAGAGAGGCGGGGGGGAGTGAGGGGAGGAGAGAGAGAGGGAGGGGAGGAGAGAGAGGAGGTAGAGAGAAGGATGGGAGGAGAGAGATGGGGGAGAGAGAGGCAAGGGAGGAGAGAGAGGGAAGGGAGGAGAGAGAGGGGGGGAGAGAGGGAGGGGAGGAGAGAGATGGGGAGAGAGAGGGAAGGGAGGAGAGAGAGATGAGGGAGAGAGAGGGAAGGGAGGAGAGAGAGGGGAAGGGAGGAGAGAGAGGAGGTAGAGAGAAGGAAGGGAGGAGAGAGATGGGGGAGAGAGAGGCAAGGGAGGAGAGAGAGGGGGAAGGGAGGAGAGAGGGGGGGAGAGAGGGAGGGGAGGAGAGAGATGGGGGAGAGAGAGGGAGGGGAGGAGAGAGATGGGGGAGAGAGAGGGAAGGGAGGAGAGAGAGAGGGAAGGGAGGAGAGAGAGGAGGTAGAGAGAAGGAAGGGAGGAGAGAGATGGGGGAGAGAGAGGGAAGGGAGGAGAGAGAGGGGGAGAGAGAGGGAGGGGGGAGAGAGAGGGGGGAGGAGAGGGGGGGGGGAGGAGAGAGAGGGAAGGGAGGAGAGAGAGGAGGTAGAGAGAAGGATGGGAGGAGAGAGATGGGGGAGAGAGAGGGAAGGGAGGAGAGAGAGGGAAGGGAGGAGAGAGAGGGGGGAGAGAGGGAGGGGAGGGAGAGAGATGGGGAGAGAGAGGGAGGGGAGGAGAGAGATGGGGGAGAGGAGAGGGAAGGGAGGAGAGAGATGGGGGAGAGAGAGGGAAGGGAGGAGAGCGAGAGGGGAGGAGAGAGAGAGGAGGGTAGAGAGAAGGAAGGGAGGAGAGAGATGGGGGAGAGAGAGGGAAGGGAGGAGAGAGAGAGGGAAGGGAGGAGGAGAGAGGGGGGAGAGAGGGAGGGGAGGAGAGAGAGAGGGAGGGGAGGAGAGAGATGAGGTAGAGAGAAGGAGGGAGGAGAGAGAGGGGAGAGAGAGGGAAGGGAGGAGAGAGAGGGGGGAGAGAGGGAGGGGGAGGAGAGAGAGGGGGGAGAGAGAGGGAGGGAGGAGAGAGATGGGGGAGAGAGAGGGAAGGGAGGAGAGAGAGGGAAGGGAGGAGAGAGGGGGGGGAGAGGGAGGGGAGGAGAGGAGGTAGAGAGAAGGAAGGGAGGAGAGAGATGGGGGAGAGAGAGGGAAGGGAGGAGAGAGAGGGGGGAGAGAGGGAGGGAGGAAAGAGAGGGGAGAGAGAGGGAAGGGAGAGGGAGAGAGGGGAGAGAGGGAGGGGAGGGAGGGGAGAGAGAGGGGAGAGAGAGGGAGGAGAGAGGGAAGGGAGGAGAGAGAGGGGAGCAGAGTTGAGAGAGAGGGGAGAGAGAGGGAAGGGAGGAGAGAGACAGGGAAGGGAGGAGAGAGAGAGGGAAGGGAGAGAGGGAGCAGAGGAGAGAGAGGGGGGAGAGAGAGAGAGAGAGAGAGAGAGAGAGAGAGAGGGAAGGGAGAGAGGGGAGCAGAGGAGAGAGAGAGAGAGGGAAGGGAGAGAGGGGAGCAGAGGAGAGAGAGGGGGGATAGAGAGGGAAGGGTTCAAGTCTGTATTAAACTTTACACCTGCTGGCCCCTGGTAGAAAGGACCTAGGCTAAATCCCAAATGGGACTCTGTTCCCTATTTAGTGCACTACTTTAGACAAGGGTCCATAAGGCTCTCATCTAAAGTAGTGCACTACCCCTATGGACCCTGGTCTAAAGTAGTGCACTACCCCTATGGACCCTGGTCTATAGTAGTGCACTACCCCTATGGGCCCTGGTCTAAAGTAGTGCACTAGCCCTATGGGCCCTGGTCTAAAGAAGTGCACTATATAGAAATTAGGGTGCCATTTGGGATGGAGGTTTTAGGCGTGGCCCGTGCTGGAGGAAGCTATCGGCGTGGCCCCTGCTGGAGGAGGCGTGGCCTTAGATAGAGTCTTCCATCATGAGTTTCAGTGTTGATTGGGTCTGATGAAGGTAACCGCGGTAACCAGACCCAACAAACATTATACTGCCAGCTTCTCTTTTGCTGTCCACAGCCTCAGCCTCAACCTGACATAAGATACACACACTCAGGACTACAGCCTCAGCCTCAACCTGACATAAGATACACACACTCAGTACTACAGCCTCAGCCTCAACCTGACATAAGATACACACACTCAGTACTACAGCCTCAGCCTCAACCTGACATAAGATACACACACTCAGGACTACAGCCTCAGATAAACACACTCAGGACTACAGCCTCAGCCTCAACCTGACATAAGATACACACACTATAACTACAGACAGTACAGTATAACTACAGACAGTACAGTATACCCACAGGCAGAACAGTATAACTACAGACAGTACAGTATAACTACAGACAGTACAGTATAACTACAGACAGTACAGTATAACTACAGACAGTACAGTATAAATACAGACAGTACAACTACAGAGCGTCTGGAATCATGTAATAATAATGAGGCAGCTAGTGAATACTACAGCTAGTGAATACTACAGCTAGTGAATACTACAGCTAGTGAATACTACAGCTAGCCTCAGCCAAGCAGACAGCCAGACCCACCTGCTCTCTAACTCTCTTCCCTTCATCTATCTATCTATCTATCTATCTATCTATCTATCTATCTATCTATCTATCTATCTATCTATCTATCTATCTATCTATCTATCTATCTATCTATCTATCTATCTATCTATCTATCTATCTATCTATCTATCTATCTATCTATCTATCTATCTATCTATCTATCTATCTATCTATCTATCTATCTATCTATCTATCTATCTATCTATCTATCTATCTATCTATCTATCTATCTATCTGTCTGTCTGTCTGTCTGTCTGTCTGTCTGTCTGTCTGTCTGTCTGTCTGTCTGTCTGTCTGTCTGTCTGTCTGTCTGTCTGTCTGTCTGTATCTATCTGTCTGTATCTATCTGTCTGTATCTATCTGTCTGTATCTATCTGTCTCTCTATCTATCTGTCTCTATCTATCTGTCTCTATCTATCTGTCTTTGTGTCTGTATCTCTTTCTCTCTCTGTCAATTCAATTCAAGGGGCTTTATTGGCATGGGAAACATGTGTTAACATTGCCAAAGTAAGTGGAGTAGATAATATACAAAAGTGAAATAAACAATAAAAATGAACAGTAAACATTACATTAAGTTCCCCCCCCCCATCTCTTTCTCTCTCGCTCTCTCACATACTCTCTATCTCCACACCCATCACCCTCCCTCTCTCTTCTCTCTCCGTCCCTCTCTCTCTCTTCTCTCTCCGTCCCTCTCTCTCTCTTCTCTCTCTCTTCTCTCTCCGTCCCTCTCTCTCCCTCTCTCTCTCTTCTCTCTCCGTCCCTCTCTCTCTTCTCTCTCCGTCCCTCTCTCTCTCTTCTCTCTCTCTTCTCTCTCCGTCCCTCTCTCTCCCTCTCTCTCTCTTCTCTCTCTCTCCCTCTCTCTCTTCTTCTCTCTCTCTCCCTCTCTCTCTTCTCTCTCCGTCCCTCTCTCTCCCTCTCTCTCTCTTCTCTCTCCGTCCCTCTCTCCCTCTCTCTCTCTTCTCTCTCTCTTCCCTCTCTCTTAAAGCTCATAATATGTGAACCGATGTGGCAAGAAATACCTTGTTTTTACCCTCTCTTTGCATCTGTCTCTGGAACCTACTGGTTGCCATGGAGAATGGTGTTGAACATGCTGTACAGAACCCTTCCCCTCCCTCCCTCCCTCCCTCCCTCCCTCCCCTCCCTCCCTCCCTCCCTCCCTCCCTCCCTCCCTCCCCTCCCTCCCTCCCTCCCTCCCTCCCTCCCTCCCTCCCTCCCTCCCTCCCTCCACCTTCATCCCTCTCTCCATCCCTCTCTCTACATCACTCTCTCTCTCTCCCTCCCTCCCTCTCCATCCCTCTCTCTACCTCCCTCTACCTCCCCTGCTGTCTCTCTTGTGCCCCCCTCTAGGTAGCCTAGCAGTGTCAGATGTTAGCTAGCATTGCTAGCCCTGTTAGATGTTAGCTGGCATAGCAGTGTCTGATGTTAGCTAGCATTGCTAGCATGCGTCTAGCATTTGATGATAGTTTTCTGCTAGCACCGTTAGCACTGTTGGCTAGCTCTTTGCTCCACCACTGTGTTGGTCTGCTGGGCTGCTGGCCAGATAGCTCTAGAAACAGCAGAACACTATAATATCACAGTAGTATTGCTGAGCAGCACTGTAACGGTGTAGAAACACGTGGTAACAATAATGAGAGTCCAGGCTGAGGCTTCATCAATTAAAGTAAATTAATAGTAGTTGAACAGAGACTAGAGAAGAAAAAAAACATTCCCTCATCCTTCGATCAGATGGTGTCTATTGTTTTGGAGGAACCACCCTCCTCTCACATGAGTTACGCGGAACGGGATATGTAAGAAACAGGCGCTGTGCTCGATCCGCTGTCCATGGTGCTGAAACTGAAACTGAGCTTTTTATTTAATTTTTTATTAACCGTCGGGAATTCCTCCTCCTCTATTTCTCCCCCTCCCTCGCACCCCCCACCAGCGGCTACATAAACAGCACACATCCCAGCCCACATCTCAGACCTAACCTTACATCTGTCCTTAATTGGTTATGTGGGGTTTTATTCAAGGTTGAATGGAGATACAGCGGCGGGAGAATCTCTTATTGTGGGAGCGTTCCAGGAGAAGGAATGGGAGCGTTCCAGGGAGAAGGAATGGGAGCGTTCCAGGGAGAAGGAATGGGAGCGTTCCAGGGAGAAGGAATGAGAGGGTTCCAGGGAGAAGGAATGTGAGCGTTCCAGGGAGAAGGAATGAGAGGGTTCCAGGGAGAAGGAATTGGGAGGGTTCCAGGGAGAAGGAATGAGAGGGTTCCAGGGAGAAGGAATGAGAGGGTTCCAGGGAGAAGGAATGAGAGCGTTCCAGGGAGAAGGAATGAGAGGGTTCCAGGGAGAAGGAATGGGAGCGTTCCAGGGAGAAGGAATGGGAGGGTTCCAGGGAGAAGGAATGGGAGCGTTCCAGGGAGAAGGAATGGGAGCGTTCCAGGGAGAAGGAATGGGAGGGTTCCAGGGAGAAGGAATGGGAGCGTTCCAGGGAGAAGGAATGAGAGGGTTCCAGGGAGAAGGAATGGGAGCGTTCCAGGGAGAAGGAATGGGAGCGTTCCAGGGAGAAGGAATGGGAGCGTTCCAGGGAGAAGGAATGGGAGCGTTCCAGGGAGAAGGAATGAGAGGGTTCCAGGGAGAAGGAATGTGAGCGTTCCAGGGAGAAGGAATGAGAGGGTTCCAGGGAGAAGGAATGGGAGCGTTCCAGGGAGAAGGAATGAGAGGGTTCCAGGGAGAAGGAATGAGAGGGTTCCAGGGAGAAGGAATGGGAGCGTTCCAGGGAGAAGGAATGAGAGCGTTCCAGGGAGAAGGAATGGGAGGGTTCCAGGGAGAAGGAATGGGAGCGTTCCAGGGAGAAGGAATGAGAGGGTTCCAGGGAGAAGGAATGGGAGCGTTCCAGGGAGAAGGAATGAGAGCGTTCCAGGGAGAAGGAATGAGAGGGTTCCAGGGAGAAGGAATGAGAGGGTTCCAGGGAGAAGGAATGGGAGCGTTCCAGGGAGAAGGAATGAGAGGGTTCCAGGGAGAAGGAATGGGAGCGTTCCAGGGAGAAGGAATGAGAGGGTTCCAGGGAGAAGGAATGGGAGCGTTCCAGGGAGAAAGAATGAGAGGGTTCCAGGGAGAAGGAATGAGAGGGTTCCAGGGAGAAGGAATGGGAGCGTTCCAGGGAGAAGGAATGAGAGCGTTCCAGGGAGAAGGAATGAGAGGGTTCCAGGGAGAAGGAATGGGAGCGTTCCAGGGAGAAGGAATGAGAGCGTTCCAGGGAGAAGGAATGAGAGGGTTCCAGGGAGAAGGAATGGGAGCGTTCCAGGGAGCAGGAATGAGAGGGTTCCAGGGAGAAGGAATGAGAGGGTTCCAGGGGAAAGGAATGGGAGCGTTCCAGGGAGAAGGAATGAGTGCATTCCAGGGAGAAGGAATGGGAGCGTTCCAGGGAGAAGGAATGAGAGGGTTCCAGGGAGAAGGAATGAGAGGGTTCCAGGGAGAAGGAATGGGAGCGTTCCAGGGAGAAGGAATGAGAGGGTTCCAGGGAAAAGGAATGGGAGCGTTCCAGGGAGAAGGAATGAGAGCATTCCAGGGAGAAGGAATGGGAGCGTTCCAGGGAGAAGGAATGAGAGGGTTCCAGGGAGAAGGAATGAGAGGGTTCAAGGGAGAAGGAATGAGAGGGTTCCAGGGAGAAGGAATGGGAGCGTTCCAGGGAGAAGGAATGAGAGGGTTCCAGGGAGAAGGAATGGGAGCGTTCCAGGGAGAAGGAATGGGAGCGTTCCAGGGAGAAGGAATGGTAGCGTTCCAGGGAGAAGGAATGAGAGGGTTCCAGGGAGAAGGAATGAGAGGGTTCCAGGGAGAAGGAATGGGAGCGTTCCAGGGAGCAGGAATGAGAGGGTTCCAGGGAGAAGGAATGAGAGGGTTCCAGGGGAAAGGAATGGGAGCGTTCCAGGGAGAAGGAATGAGTGCATTCCAGGGAGAAGGAATGGGAGCGTTCCAGGGAGAAGGAATGAGAGGGTTCCAGGGAGAAGGAATGAGAGGGTTCCAGGGAGAAGGAATGGGAGCGTTCCAGGGAGAAGGAATGAGAGGGTTCCAGGGAAATGAATGGGAGCGTTCCAGGGAGAAGGAATGAGAGCATTCCAGGGAGAAGGAATGGGAGCGTTCCAGGGAGAAGGAATGAGAGGGTTCCAGGGAGAAGGAATGAGAGGGTTCAAGGGAGAAGGAATGAGAGGGTTCCAGGGAGAAGGAATGGGAGCGTTCCAGGGAGAAGGAATGAGAGGGTTCCAGGGAGAAGGAATGGGAGCGTTCCAGGGAGAAGGAATGGGAGCGTTCCAGGGAGAAGGAATGGTAGCGTTCCAGGGAGAAGGAATGAGAGGGTTCCAGGGAGAAGGAATGAGAGGGTTCTATCAGATGGGACAAGGCTGACGGCTTGAATATATTTCCAATGATCTCTCTCTCTCTCTCTCTCTCTCTCTCTCTCTCAATTCATTTAAATTCTTAGCGCTTTATTTTCGTGGGAAACATATGTTTACATTGCCCAATGCAAGTGAAATAGATAATAAACTAAAGTAAAAAACTAGACAATTAAAAATGAACAGTAAACATTACAATTACAAGTTTCAAGGGAATTGACGTATTTCACATGTCTTGTTATGGCTATATACAGTCTTATACTGGTGTGCAAATAGTTAAAGTACACAAGGGAAATAAATAAGCATAAATATGGGTTGTATTTACAATGGTGTTTGTTCTTCAATGGTTGCCCTTTTGTTGTGGCAACAGGTCACACATCTTGATGCTGTAATGGAACACTGTGGTATTTCACCCAATACATTGGGAGTTTATCAGGATCGGGTTTGTTTAGGAATTATTTGTTTGGTCTCTGTAATCTGAAGGAAATATGTGTCTCTAATATGGTCATGCATTGGGCAGGAGGTTAGGAAGTGCTACTCATTATCCACCTTATTTTGTGGGCAGTGAGCACATAGCCTGTCTTCTCTTGAGAGCCATGTCTGCCTACGGCGGCCTTCTCAATAGCAAGTTCATGCTTACTGAGTCTGTACATAGTCAAAGCTTTCCTTAAGTTTGGGTCAGTCACAGAGGTCAGGTATTCTGCCACTGTGTACTCTCTGTTTAGGGCCAAATAGCATTCTAGTTTGCTCTGTTTTTTTGTTAATTCTTTCCAATGTGTCAAGTAATTATCTTTTTGTTTTCTCATGATTTGGTTGGGTCTAATTGTGCTGCTGTCCTGGGGCTCTGTGGGGTGTGTTTGTGTTTGTGAACAGAGCCCCAGGACCAGCTTGCTTAGGGGACTCTTTTCTGGGTTCATCTCTCCTTAGGTGATGGCTCTGTAGGGTGTGTTTGTGTTTGTGAACAGAGCCCCAGGACCAGCTTGCTTAGGGGACTCTTTTCTGGGTTCATCTCTCCTTAGGTGATGGCTCTGTAGGGTGTGTTTGTGTTTGTGAAAAGAGCCCCAGGACCAGCTTGCTTAGGGGACTCTTCTCCAGGTTCATCTCTCTGTAGGTGATGGCTTTGTTATGGAAGGTTTGGGAATCGCTTCCTTTTAGGTGGTTGTAGAATTTAATGTCTCTTTTCTGAATTTTGATAATTAGTGGGTATCGGCTTAATTCTGCTCTGCATGCGTTATTTCGTATTTTACGATGTACAGAGGATGTTTTTGGCAGAATTCTGCACACAGAGTCTCAATTTGGTGTTTGTCCCATTTTGTGAACGATTGGTTGGTGAGCGGCTCCCAGACCTCACAACCATAAAGGGCAATGGGTTCTTTAACTCATTCAAGTATTTTTAGCCAGATACTAATTGATATGTCGAGTCTCTCTCTCTCTCTCTCTCTCTCTCTCTCTCTCATAAATGTAAAAGGGAATGGAGACAGATGTATGAATCAACGACACTAGAAGTCCTTGCACAGACATAAGCCTGCTTGACGATCCTGTGGCTCTATTCTCTACTGTTGCTATAACACGTGATGCATGTAAAGTACTGTACTCAGTCAGTTAGAATCAGTCAGCTTTAAAGGTTATCAACACATCCTAATAGCCAGGGACAGATAATGGGCTATAAGGAGAGGAAATGACTGAGTCCCAAATGAAACCCTATTCTCTATATAGTGTACTACTTTGGAAGAGCCCGTGCACCATCAAGGGAACAGTGTTTCATTTTGGGAAACAGTTTAAATACCACCATTGTCTCTCCTGAACGGAGGGATTTAATCTCCTATCTCATATCCCATGTTAGAGACACTCCATTTAGTTTGATATGTGACGTTCCGGATGGTATGTATTCTCCTGAACGGAGGGATTTAATCTCATATCTCATATCCCATGTTAGAGACACTTCATTTAGTTTGATATGTGACGTTCCGGATGGTATGTATTCTCCTGAACGGAGGGATTTAAGCTCATATCTCATATCCCATGTTAGAGACACACAGTTTGATATGTTACGTTCCGGATGCTATGTATTCTCCTGAACGTTCAGAGTTGGAACCTTTTAGGCCTGAAGACTATAGACATTCCTCCACCCCCAAGCCATATATCCTGTCAGCTGATTCTGTCGCGTGTTAATCCCCCTGGTGTAAAACTCCCTAATGTAAAACTCCCTGGTGTTAAATCCACTAGTGTTAGTCTCCTGGTGTTAAACCCCCTGGTGTTAAATCCCCTGGTGTTAAACCCCCTGGTGTTAAATCCCCTAGTGTTAGTCTCCTGGTGTTAAACCCCCTGGTGTTAAATCCCTTGGTGTTAAACCCCTTGATGTTAAATCCCTTGGTGTTAACCCCCTGGTGTTAAATCCTCTGGTGTTAAATCCCTTGGTGTTAAATCCCCTGGTGTTAAATCCCCTGGTGTTAAACCCCTTGCTGTTAAACCCCCTGGTGTTAAACCCCTTGCTGTTAAACCCCCTGGTGTCAAATCCCCTGGTGTCAAACCCCCTGGTGTTAAACCCCCTGGTGTTAAACCCCTTGCTGTTAAACCCCCTGGTGTTAAACCCCTTGCTGTTAAACCCCCTGGTGTTAAATCCCTTGCTGTTAAACCCCCTGGTGTTAAACCCCTTGCTGTTAAACCCCCTGGTGTTAAACCACCTGGTGTTAAACCCCCTGGTGTTAAACCCCCTGGTGTTAAATCCCTTGCTGTTAAACCCCCTGGTGTTAACCCCCCTGGTGTTAAACCCCCTGGTGTTAAATCCCCTGGTGTTAAATCCCCTGGTGTTAAACCCCCTGGTGTTAAACCCCTGGTGTTGAATCCCTTGGTGTTAAACCCCCCTGATGTTAACCCCCTGGTGTTAAACCCCCTGGTGTTAAACCCCTTGGTGAGTGCTACTACCAGTCACCTTGTCTTGGGGACAGGGGAACACCTACTAGCCTATATGATGCTGGAAGCCATGGCCCAACTAGACATATATCTAACGTCATAATTCCTCAAACTATTGAAACCATAGTGTAATCACGTGATGAAAATCCTGGACCACAGAATGGCAGACACAGAGAGCAAGGTTCAATTGTATTTTAAATACACCTCTGTTGACATACTAAACGTGAACCAATAAGAATTATAATGTGTTTTTATCACGGAGACCCACTATGGGTGTTTACGTGGGAAGAGCCGCCAGCCTTTACATCACATGATGCAGCTGATAAACACGTCTTATCATTGGAGGATATTTCCTGTTGGTGCCACTACCGAGTGACACAGCGGTCTAAGGCACCGCATCTCAGCGCAAGAGGCGTCACTATAGTACCTGGTTCGAATCCAGGCTGTATCACATCCGGCCGTGAGTAGGAGTCCCATAGGGCGGCGCACAATTGGCCCAGCGTCGTCCGGGTTTGGCCGGAGTAGGCCGTGATTGTAAATACGAACGTGTCGTTAATAACTGACTTGCCTAGTTAAATAAAGGATGTTAAAATAAACTCCCCGGTCACATATCCAGAGATGAAAACAGTCTAATAGATCACTCATTGTGTCGTTCAACCCCGTTTCTCCGTCATCGTCAATTTACCTCAAATGTCATTGGCTCGCATCACCGTTTAGATTGGCTCCGTTTGCCAGAGGGATTTAAATATATCTCTACCAGTCACGCCACCGTACAATGACTCGGGTTTTTACAGCAGAGGTGGCTTACACAATGATCTGTTGTTTTGGTGCTGCCGGTGTGTGTGTGTGTGTGTGTGTGTGTGTGTGTGTGTGTGTGTGTGTGTGTGTGTGTGTGTGTGTGTGTATTTGTGGCAACATGTGTTATAGTACAGTATGTCTGCATTGCGTCGAACCGCTCCCCCCCCCTTCTCTCCCACTCCTCTCTTATGCTCTCTCTCTCTCTCTCCGTCTTCCCCCTCCCTCCCCACCTCTCTCTCTCTCTCTCTCTCTCCGTCTTCCCCCTCCCTCCCCACCTCTCTCTCTCTCTCTCTCTGTCTTCCCCCTCCCTCCCCACCTCTCTCTCTCTCTCCGTCTTCCCCCTCCCTCCCCACCTCTCTCTCTCTCTCCCGTCTTCCCCCTCCCTCCCCACCTCTCTCTCGCTCTCGCTCTTCTCTGTATAAAATCCTGCAACATGCGTTCACATGATTTAAGTATTATATTGGCTGTGGCTCAGTGATACCTTAAACCCCCGGTGTTTGACAGGTGCTACATGTTTATCTAGGCGGGGAGAATGGGTGCGTTTACAGCGGTGCGTCTTGGGACGGCCGCGTCATGTTGAGTTCTAGCTGTTCTACTGCACCAAACCAGGAGAGGAGAGCTTTCTAACGTTGCGTTTCTGCTGATGCGGCAAACTGCAGTGCAGAGCAGAGCGGAGCCGGGAAGGGAAATGGTTGTGTGCTTCTGCTCTCTCTCTCTCACTGCCCCACTAACGTGTTCAGCTCAAACCTTCTCACTCACACCATCTTAATTTCACGACCACGCCGCTGGAGAGCGCAGCCACGCGTGACGGTCAAAAGACCAAGTGGGACTACTAGTCGGTGTTGCCGTCCGTTGGAGAGGAGCTCAAGTTAACGGCTTTTAAATTTTTTATTTCTTTCGTATTATATTATATTCTCTCTATTCCTCGTTCGTACCGTTTCTTCAGCATGGTTTTAAATTGCCTGTCAAGAGATTTACTCTTCTTCCAAGGCGGTTCAGAGCCGTTCGGTACCTCAAGAAGGTCGCCCTAGTCGACATTGGAAGCAAATAACACCGGAATAACGTGGGTGATATTAACGGTCGCACCAGTCGACGTTTAGAAGCCAATAACACCTGAATAACGTGGGTGATATTAACGGTCGCTCCAGTCGACGTTAGAAGCCAATAACACGGGAATAGCGTGGATGATATAAACGGAGACAGTACAGTCTATGAATATTTCACCGAAGCTCGTACTGTACAGTGCAGTAAAGTGATATCCGCCACCTTTAAAACAAAACGCCGGGACTGTAAAGTTGTAGCCGTGGCTGGCGGGTGCACCACCACCAAACGGAAATCCAGGTAATTAATAACAGAGCCGACAGTTCGGTAAATATTAACGTATCTTTATTGACGGTCGTTATTGTCATTGGTGTTGTAGTTATTATAAGGTAATAGGTGTTCAGTGTGTAGAGGGTTAGTACAGTGGATGGAGATGCAGAGTGTGGGCAGTAGTAGTGAAACTGGAATAATGATGTATGAGATATACAATCCAGTTCAAATCAAATCAAATTTATTTATATAGCCCTTCGTACATCAGCTGATATCTCAAAGTGCTGTACAGAAACCCAGCCTAAAACCCCAAACAGCAAGCAATGCAGGTGTAGAAGCACGGTTGTCTCCATATCACAGTGTTGTTGTCTCCTGGATGTCCTCTATGCTGGTCAACCTGTTCCTGGTACCCCCCTCCCCCTCCCACGCTGTTAGGTGGGCGTCCTCTCCCCCCATCTAGACTACAGCATGTCACAAAGACTGAGATAACACTGCTGAGCTGGAAAAACAGATCTCTCTCTCTCGCGTTCGATTCCTTTTATTTCTCACTCTTCCCTTCCTCCCTCCGACTAGGTGGAAGACGAAGGAGAAGAAGAAGAAGGAGGAGCAGCAATGGAGGACTACTCGGAGAGAGGAGCAAGGGAGCCTTAAGAGGAGCGGCGCTTGGCGAGCCCTCTACCTGCCTGGCCCGGGTGAATGCAAGGGGGGTTTCTATCAGACAGAAGAGAGAGAGGGGAGAAATCTGAGGCGCGCAGTGACAGCTACTGGATGCCTGCCCCCACCGGGCTGAGCCGAGCATCTCCTGCCGCATAGCGCTGCGCCGAGCCCCGGGCAACACCGCCAGGATGACTGTGGTGGCCGGAGATAACATGGATGAGACGTCCACCCTGCCGGGGCACCTGCAGGATACCTACCCACCAGACCACGAGGACCACGAGTGCTGCGAGAGGGTTGTCATTAATATCTCAGGGCTGCGCTTCGAGACCCAGTTAAAGACACTCAGTCAGTTCCCCGAGACGTTACTCGGTAACCCCAAAAAGAGAATGCGCTACTTCGACCCGCTTAGAAACGAGTACTTTTTTGACCGGAACCGGCCGAGTTTTGACGCTATTCTATATTACTACCAGTCCGGTGGACGGTTGAGGAGGCCCGTTAACGTTCCTCTGGATATGTTCTCCGAGGAGATCAAGTTCTACGAGCTCGGGGCAGAGGCCATGGAGAAGTTTAGAGAAGACGAAGGCTTTATTAGAGAAGAGGAAAAACCCTTACCAGAGAAAGAGTTTCAGCGACAGGTCTGGTTGCTGTTCGAATACCCGGAGAGTTCGGGACCCGCCAGAGGGATTGCTATAGTATCGGTGATGGTTATCTTAATTTCAATAGTCATATTCTGTTTGGAAACGCTGCCAGAACTCAAAGAGGACCCCAGGGGTAGGATGGAAACTGTAGGCAACGTGACATTCTATTATAAACCAAATATTCTCACCGATCCTTTCTTCATAGTGGAGACCCTGTGTATAATCTGGTTCTCCTTTGAGTTGATTGTGCGGTTCTTCGCCTGCCCTAGCAAGGCAGCTTTCTTTAAAAACATGATGAATACTATAGACATAGTAGCTATCATACCCTACTTCATCACGCTGGGCACCGAGCTGGCAGAGGACCAGGAGGGGAAGGAGAAACCAAGTGAGCAGGCCGCGTCTCTGGCCATCCTCAGGGTCATCCGGCTGGTCAGGGTGTTCAGGATCTTCAAGCTGTCCAGACACTCCAAGGGGCTTCAGATATTGGGACAAACCCTCAAAGCCAGTATGAGAGAGTTGGGGCTGCTCATTTTCTTCCTCTTCATCGGAGTCATCCTCTTCTCCAGCGCTGTCTATTTCGCCGAGGCGGAGGAGAAGGAATCTTTTTTCACAAGCATCCCCGACGCCTTCTGGTGGGCCGTGGTCTCCATGACAACAGTGGGATACGGGGACATGTACCCGGTCACCATCGGCGGAAAGATAGTGGGCTCGCTCTGCGCCATCGCCGGAGTGCTGACCATCGCGCTGCCGGTGCCTGTCATCGTGTCCAACTTTAACTATTTCTATCACCGGGAGACGGAGGGAGAGGAGCAGGCGCAGCTTCTTAACGTCAGCAACCAGGACCTTAACTCAGACAGCAACTCATCGCGCCGCAGCTCCAACTCTATCGCCAGCAAGTCAGAATACATGGAAATAGACGAAGGGATCAACAATAGTATTGATAACTTTAGGGACGCGAATCTCAGAACTGCTAACTGTACGCCTGTCCTCAACCAGAACTGCGTGAATAAGGGCAAGCTGCTGACTGATGTTTAGAAGTACATCAATTCATTCTATATGGCAGCGATAGACATCATGGGGATATGAGGACACCCCGTTCGTTGTAAATATTGTAGAAATGTTTCGGGAAATGCTTGATTTAACTTCGTTAATAATGCGTTTTTTTTGCATTTGCGTTAATTACATTTGAATGAATAGAGAGAAAACTGTTTCACCAAAAGAGGATAAAAACAAATAAGGTTTGTTTGACTCTCAAAATGGGATAAACGTGTTATAATAACATATTATCTTTATGTTATGTTATCGGAGAGATACCGGAAAACATCCTGCCGGTGAAACTTGAAACGGAGAAAACACAACATTATCAGTGAAGAAGAAACGGTTTTGCATGGATAATGGATTATGGATCATGGATCATGGATCATCGATAATGTATCATGGATAATGGATTATAGATAATTGATCATGGATAATGGATCATGGATCATGGATCATCGATTATGTATCATGGATAATGGATTATAGATAATTGATAATGGATTATGGATCATGGATAATTGATAATGGATAATGGATAATGGATTACAGTGGAACTTGGGTGAGGGTGAGTTGCGTAATGCACCAGCATCTGCTGAAGAAAGAGAAAAGGAATATGGAGTCTCATCCCGAACCCAACAACCATCTGCAGTCAGAGAGAGATCGACCAACGTTGTCCGCTAAAGGTGCAGTTGTTGTTCCGACGATTGCTATAGTTACCGGAGACCTGCTGAGTGATCAGCTAAGCACTTTATCACAATAGAAGCAAAACAACAAACAAAACAGAGAACTAAAACTCTCCTGTTGCCAAGGAGACGTGATGAGAAGGCTGTTTGTAGACCAGATGACATCTGTAAACTGCTGCTACTTTCTATCCCAGCAGATACTGAAACTAAAAACACCCGCTCTAATCCCACAGGGGTGTGACGATAACATGATGATGATGATGATGCCATGCGAGATAATAATCTTCATTAAAAAATATATATATATATTTTAAAAAAAGCTCGAAATTAGCATGTTGAGACACTGTTTTCTATTACTGGCATGCGCGACACATTACCTCAGGTAATGTGGCATTATTTGTATTATTTAAAACAACAACAACAGCCTGTATTATATTCTCCTCCTAAAACCGGATCCAAGACGGACCAATTCTCTCTTTTTATGCTTTGGTTCTCTCTCTCTCTCATTTAGGTTTCACCAAAAGTGCACTGCTTATTTATTATTTAAGTTATTACTTATTTAGGAGCATTTAAAAGTGCTGAATGTTAAATCTTAAGGGAACAGAAACATCTATATTTATTTGGGAAGATCATGGCATGTCAAACTACTGCATTACGGCCTACCTGACTACGGTACCATGTATCCTGGTTGATTCCATGCATGACGTCAGTATTTAAATAGCTTGCGGGGTCGAGGGACCTTGGGAATACAGCACGGTGTGACGGAACTACTGTTTGGACTGGACTGGACAGGACACACCTCAACCATATCTTAAACAGAGGAGGAGACATACTGGGATACCAACCCCCCCTCCCTCCCCACAGAGGAGGAGACCTACCGGGATACCAACCCCCCCTCCCCACAGAGGAGGAGACCTACCGGGATACCAACCCCCCCCCCCCCCCCCCCCCCCCCCCCTCCCCACAGAGGAGGAGACCTACTGGGATACCAAACCCCCCCTCCCTCCCCACAGAGGAAGAGACATACCGGGATACCAAACCCCCCTCCCCACAGAGGAGGACACCTACCGGGATACCAACCCCCCCCCCCCCCCCCCTCCCCACAGAGGAAGAGACATACCGGGATACCAAACCCCCCCCCTCCCCACAGAGGAGGACACCTACCGGGATACCAAACCCCCCCTCCCTCCTCACTAAAAAATATAATATTTCATGGTTAGCTTCTGCTTCTCTGCATGGAACCTACGGTACTATTACCCTCAATAAGAAAATGGTGACTTCCATATTGCTATTCATTTTTACAGCATTTATGTATTTTTAAGTTGTATTATATACATATTATGGCCTATACGGAACTAAATGTGCATAGAAAAAACTAAATAGTCAAAAGAGTTTTCTAGTGCCTTGAACTTTAACCCTCTTGTTTATGTCCTACATACTCAAACGGAAGTGCCTCCCTGGACTATAGTCAATTAGATCAGATCCTCTATACCGGTCATGAGATGCGTTATTATACCAACCAACCTGCACAGTCAGAAGAGGGTACCAGGTAAACAGTACCATAGAATATGACGTTAATGGTTCCCAGTACAGACTGTAATATAGGGCCTGAGGACAGAGAGGAACCACACACACACACAGCTGTCCAGGAGGAGAAAGAGAGACAGACAGAGAAGGAGAGAGAGAGAGAGACAGAGAAGGAGAGAGAGAGAGAGACAGAGAAGGAGAGAGAGAGAGAGAGAGACAGAGAAGGAGAGAGAGAGAGAGACAGAGAGAGAGGGGGGGGGAGAGAGAGAAAGAAGATGAGTGAGAGAGTGAACTTGACAGAAACAAATATGGAATGGCATCCACTGACCCCTGATGTGGGAAGTTCAACAGAGGCCACGTTCTAGAGTGTTCACATGGTTCTAGAGTGTTCACGTGGTTGTAGAGCGGTCACATGGTTCTAGAGTGTTCACATGGTTGAAGAGCGGTTACATGGTTCTAGAGTGTTCACATGGTTGTAGAGTGTTCACATGGTTCTAGAGTGTTCACATGGTTGTAGAGCGGTCACATGGTTCTAGAGTGTTCACATGGTTCTAGAGCGGTCACATGGTTCTAGAGTGTTCACATGGTTCTAGAGTGTTCACATGGTTGTAGAGAGGTCACATGGTTCTAGAGTGTTCACATGGTTCTAGAGTATTCACATGGTTCTAGAGCGGTCACATGGTTCAAGAATGTTCAAAAGGTTCTAGAGTGGTCACATGGTTCTCGAGTGTTCACATGGTTCTAGAGTGGTCACATGGTTCTAGAATGTTCACAAGGTTCTAGAGTGTTCACATGGTTCTAGAGTGTTCACATGGTTCTAGAGTTTTCACATGGTTCTAGGGTGTTCAAATGGTTCTAGAGTGGTCACGTGGTTGTAGATTCTATCCATCCATCCATCCTCTGTTAGTCTGCCTGTTAAGTCTGTTGTGTGACAACAAACAAACCCCTGCTATATAGAAACAGCCTTCCATTGTGCCCAGTGATCACCTTCCAACTCTAAGAGATGTGTTTCTGGGGCATTACTGAATCAAGACCTTCTGGCATATCCGAACTTGCACCAACTGTTGTTGTCGTTCACTAAACGATAATAACAACAGAGCTCATGTCTCTGGCTGTATTATGGGAATGATAGTGTATTTGACATCGTCACAGACATACCTGTCTAAAGAACGATCTCTACTGCACTATTAAGTCCCCGACCGTCCCCTTCCACACTCACCCCTGTCTGTCTCCCTGTCTGGCTGTTTGTTTGTTTGTTTGCCTACATTCCTGCCTGCCTGCCGATCTGTCTGTCTGTCTGTCTGTCTGTCTGTCTGTCTGTCTGTCTGTCTGTCTGTCTGTCTGTACAGAGCTACTCAGCATTCATCTCAACATGATGTCTGCGTCCCAAATGACACCGTAGTCCCTCTTTAATGCACTACTTTAGACCAGGACCCACAGGGTGCCATTTGGGAGGCAGAAAAGAGCATTATGAACGTGTATGAAAGCCAAAGGCATTAGTCACTTTGCATGCAAACAAAATGGCAGCCCTCCGCTTCTGTTTTGGAGGACGAGAGAAAGAGCATAGGAGAGATGGAAAGAAGTAGAGAGGGAGTGAGGGAGAGAGGGAGTGAGGGAGTTGGAGCACGACAGAGTGCCAGCCGGCCGGGATGTAGGAAGGAAGGAGGGAGAGGAAATTAATGCTGTGTTGTAACGTTTCATGTTTCAGCTGGCCGTAGAGGCTTACCTGCTATGTTGTAACGTTATATGTTTCAGCTGGCTGTAGAGGCTTACCTGCTATGTTGTAACGTTTCATGTTTCAGCTGGCTGTAGAGGCTTACCTGCTATGTTGTAACGTTTCATGTTTCAGCTGGCTGTAGAGGCTTACCTGCTATGTTGTAACATTTCATGTTGCAGCTGGCTGTAGAGGCTTACCTGCTGTGTTGTAACGTTTCATGTTTCAGCTGGCTGTAGAGGCTTACCTGCTATGTTGTAACGTTTCATGTTTCAGCTGGCTGTAGAGGCTTACCTGCTATGTTGTAACATTTCATGCTTCAGCTGGCTGTAGAGGCTTACCTGCTATGTTGTAACGTTTCATGTTTCAGCTGGCCGTAGAGGCTTACCTGCTATGTTGTAACATTTCATGCTTCAGCTGGCTGTAGAGGCTTACCTGCTATGTTGTAACGTTTCATGTTTCAGCTGGCTGTAGAGGCTTACCTGCTATGTTGTAAGATTTCATGCTTCAGCTGGCTGTAGAGGCTTGCCTGCTAAGATGTGTGACACCATGGATGGATGGACAGTACATTGTAGTACGACTATTTATTTAGTCCTGCTCTTGATAATATGTATGATGAGACACATGCCAACTTGCCTTTGGCTTGAATGAGAGACACAGTCAAAAGAGGCACTTGAAGACTGTATGTTTTTAATTGGCTGATTTTCAGACCTATATGATAAAAATATAGATTGTGCCCTTATTAATTGAAAGCATCCTTTTAAAACAGGTTTCCATGTTGGGATAGTTCCAGTACCAGCTGCCTAAAGCACTAGATTGTTCTATATTAGTTTATTTAGTTTCTCACTACATTGTTCTATATTTGTTAATTTAGTTGACCGCTTGCTGAGTGATAAAGGGTGTAGATATAGGGTGTTAATCTAAATGATTCATCACCTCTCCAATACAGTTTTACTATAGGGTGTTAATCTAAATGATTCATCACCTCTCCATTACAGTTTTACTATAGGGTGTTAATCTAAATGATTCATCACCTCTCCATTACAGTTTTACTATAGGGTGTTAATCTAAATGATTCATCACCTCTCCAATACAGTTTTACTATAGGGTGTTAATCTAAATGATTCATCACCTCTCCAATACAGTTTTACTATAGGGTGTTAATCTAAATGATTCATCACCTCTCCAATACAGTTTTACTATAGGGTGTTAATCTAAATGATTCATCACCTCTCCATTACAGTTTTACTATAGGGTGTTAATCTAATTGATTCAACACCTCTCCATTACAGTTTTACTATAGGGTGTTAATCTGAAATGATTCAACACATTTCCAATACTGCCATGGGTGTCTCAGTGCAGTCCAGCCTAAGCATAGCATCAGTAGAGTCCTGCTCTACGGTTAAACTACACTATATTACAGACATGCATGAAGCAAAAAGGATAATCACACTTACGATGATTAACCAATGACAGCAAACATGTACCGTAAAGCCACGCCTCCCCCCCAATGATAGCAACATGTACCGTAAAGCCACGCCTCCCCCCCCAATGATAGCAAACATGTACCGTAAAGCCACGCCTCCCCCCCAATGACAGCAAACATGTACCGTAAAGCCACGCCTCCCCCCCAATGACAGCAAACATGTACCGTAAAGCCACGCCCCCCCCCTCCCCAGCCAACACATTTACATGCCATTCCTGTGCATGTTAACCTGGCTCACACTATCGGGCCAAACCAAGCTAAGCCATGCCTTAGCTGAACTAGGCTGGTGTAGGGTGGTCTGGTTAAACATCTACCAGCTGAACTAGGCTGGTGTAGGGTGGTCTGGTTAAACATCTACCAGCTGAACTAGGCTGGTCTGTTTAAACATCTACCAGCTGAACTAGGCTGGTGTAGGGTGGTCTGGGTAAACATCTACCAGCTGAACTAGGCTGGTCTGTTTAAACATCTACCAGCTGAACTAGGCTGGTGTAGGGTGGTCTGGGTAAACATCTACCAGCTGAACTAGGCTGGTGTAGGGTGGTCTGGGTAAACATCTACCAGCTGAACTAGGCTGGTCTGTTTAAACATCTACCAGCTGAACTAGGCTGGTGTAGGGTGGTCTGGTTAAACATCTACCAGCTGAACTAGGCTGGTCTGGGTAAACATCTACCAGCTGAACTAGGCTGGTCTGGTTAAACATCTACCAGCTGAACTAGGCTGGTGTAGGGTGGTCTGGTTAAACATCTAGCGGCTGTACTAGGCTGGTCTGGTTACAAATCCACCAAAGCTGCTAAACGGATCATAAATCAAAGCCAGCGAGGTACAAGTTGGGTCAGCCCTATGGTGGGAATCAGGTATTAGTGTCCTGGCTGTGTGTCACCCTCCTGAGTAGGACCCAGTACCTGGCCCTCCATACCAGACCCCATGTTCTACCAGATTAGTCCTCCTATAGTACCATGTTCTACCAGATTAGTCCTCCTATAGTACCATGTTCTACCAGATTAGTCCTCCTATAGTACCATGCTCTACCAGATTAGTTCTCCTATCGTACTTTGTTCTACCAGATTAGTCCTCCTATAGTACCAGACCCCATGTTCTACCAGATTAGTCCTCCTATAGTACCATGTTCTACCAGGTTAGTCCTCTTATAGTACCATGTTCTACCAGATTAGTCCTCCTTTAGAACCATGTTCTACCAGATTAGTCCTCCTATAGTACCATGTTCTACCAGATTAGTCCTCCTATAGTACCATGTTCTACCAGATTAGTCCACATATAGTACCAGACCCCATGTTCTACCAGATTAGTCCTCCTATAGTACCAGACCCCATGTTCTACCAGATTAGTCCTCCTATAGTACCATGTTCTACCAGATTAGTCCTCCTATAGTACCAGACCCCATGTTCTACCAGATTAGTCCTCCTATAGAACCATGTTCTACCTGATTAGTCCTCCTATAGTTCCAGACCCCATGTTCTACCAGATTAGTCCTCCTATAGTACCATGTTCTACCAGATTAGTCCCCCTATAGTACCATGTTCTACCAGATTAGTCCTCCTATAGTACCATGTTCTACCAGATTAGTCCTCCTAGAGTACCAGACCCCATGTTCTACCAGATTAGTCCTCCTATAGTACCATGTTCTACCAGATTAGTCCTCCTAGAGTACCATGTTCTACCAGATTAGTCCTCCTATAGTACCAGACCCCATGTTCTACCAGATTAGTCCTCCTATAGTACCATGTTCTACCAGATTAGTCCTCCTATAGTACCATGTTCTACCAGATTAGTCCTCCTATAGTACCATGTTCTACCAGATTAGTTCTCCTATCGTACCATGTTCTACCAGATTAGTCCTCCTATAGTACCAGACCCCATGTTCTACCAGATTAGTCCTCCTATAGTACCATGTTCTACCAGGTTAGTCCTCCTATAGTACCATGTTCTACCAGATTAGTCCTCCTTTAGAACCATGTTCTACCAGATTAGTCCTCCTATAGTACCATGTTCTACCAGATTAGTCCTCCTATAGTACCATGTTCTACCAGATTAGTCCTCCTTTAGTACCATGTTCTACCAGATTAGTCCTCCTTTAGTACCATGTTCTACCAGATTAGTCCTCATATAGTACCATGTTCTACCAGATTAGTCCTCCTATAGTACCATGTTCTACCAGATTAGTCCTCCTTTAGTACCATGTTCTACCAGATTAGTCCTCATATAGTACCATGTTCTACCAGATTAGTCCTCCTATAGTACCAGACCCCATGTTCTACCAGATTAGTCCTCCTATAGTACCATGTTCTACCAGATTAGTCCTCCTATAGTACCATGTTCTACCAGATTAGTCCTCCTATAGTACCATGTTCTACCAGATTAGTCCTCCTGTAGTACCATGTTCTACCAGATTAGTCCTCCTATAGTACCATGTTCTACCATATTAGTCCTCCTAGAGTACCAGACCCCATGTTCTACCAGATTAGTCCTCCTATAGTACCATGTTCTACCAGATTAGTCCTCCTATAGTACCATGTTCTACCAGATTAGTCCTCCTATAGAACCATGTTCTACCAGATTAGTCTCCTATAGTACCATGTTCTACCAGATTAGTCCTCCTATAGTACCATGTTCTACCAGATTAGTCCTCCTATAGAACCATGTTCTACCAGATTAGTCTCCTATAGTACCATGTTCTACCAGATTAGTCCTCCTATAGTACCATGTTCTACCAGATTAGTCCTCTTTTAGTACCATGTTTTATCAGATTAGTCCTACAGAACCAGATTAGTCCTCCAATAGCAGCATGCTCTACCAGATTAGTCCTCCTATAGTACCATGTTCTACCAGAATAGTCCTCCTATTGTGCCATGTTCTACCAGATTAGTCATCCTATAGTACCATGTTCTACCAGATTAGTCTCCTATAGTACCATGTTCTACCAGATTAGTCCTCCTATAGTACCAGACCCCTTGTTCTACCAGATTAGTCCTCCTATAGTACCATGTTCTACCAGATTAGTCCTCCTATAGTACCATGTTCTACCAGATTAGTCCTCCTATAGTACCATGTTCTACCAGATTAGTCCTCCTATAGTACCATGTTCTACCAGATTAGTCCTCCTATAGAACCATGTTCTACCAGATTAGTCTCCTAGGTATTGGATGAAATAAAAACCATATCTAGTATGTATGGTGCTGTGTGGAAACAGTGGGTTATCTAGTGTGTATGGTGCTGTGTGGAAACAGTAGGTTATCTAGTGTGTATGGTGCTGTGTGGAAACAGTGGACTATCTAGTATGTATGGTGCTGTGTGGAAACAGTGAATTATCTAGTATGTATGGTGCTGTGTGGAAACTGTGGATTATCTAGTATGTATGGTGCTGTGTGGAAACAGTGGATTATCTAGTATGTATGGTGCTGTGTGGAAACTGTGGATTATCTAGTATGCATGGTGCTGTGTGGAAACAGTGGATTATCTAGTATGTATGGTGCTGTGTGGAAACAGTGGATTATCTAGTATGTATGGTGCTGTGTGGAAACTGTGGATTATCTAGTATGCATGGTGCTGTGTGGAAACAGTGGATTATCTAGTATGTATGGTGCTGTGTGGAAACTGTGGATTATCTAGTATGTATGGTGCTGTGTGGAAACTGTGGATTATCTAGTATGTATGGTGCTGTGTGGAAACAGTGGATTATCTAGTATGTATGGTGCTGTGTGGAAACAGTGGATTATCTAGTGTGTATGGTGCTGTGTGGAAACAGTATATTATCTAGTGTGTATGGTGCTGTGTGGAAACTGTGAGTCGTAGGAGCCTTTCAGTTGAAGAAATAATCCATAATGCCAGATCTAGATTTACCTAAATTGTCCTGCCAGATTATGAATTTATTTAAATGTTTATCTTTTTATATATTAACATCAGGGTACTCAGGCAGACGGGATAGTTCTTCCTCTTCCTTATTTGATAATGTTTTTAGAGTACAGTTGGCCAAAGCTCGAGACAGATCTGTACTTTTTAACTTGTAAAGCACCCAAACACCAATCAAGGGACCAAATGTAATGTGTTTTTTTTTTAGAGCCTGTGTTTTGATAAGCGTTTTGGCTACGTGCACAAAAGGTGGTGTGACGATGACTATGTAATAATCCCAAATGGCACCCTATTCCCTACACAGTGCACTACTTTTATTGCACTATATAGGGGAGAGGGTGCCACTTGGGATACAGATCCTATGCTAGAAGACACTCCCAATATACTGTATAGTCCAATATGTGGAAAAAGCACCGTTTCCGAGGGTAGAATTCACATCTTTGGATAACTTTTCAAAACAAACGATGTGGTACCATATGTCTGTGTATATACTGTGTTGATCATCATGATGATTGACATGCGATATGGAGTGGGGGGGCGGGACCAACGAGAAAAGGTTGGTCATGACATCATGATGATTGACATGCGATATGGGGTGGGGGGGCGGGACCAACGAGAAAAGGTTGGTCATGACATCATGATGATTGACATGCGATATGGGGTGGGGGGGCGGGACCAACGAGAAAAGGTTGGTCATGACATCATGATGATTGACATGCGATATGGGGTGGGGGGGCGGGACCAACGAGAAAAGGTTGGTCATGACATCATGATGATTGACATGCGATATGGGGTGGGGCGGGACCAACGAGAAAAGGTTGGTCATGACATCATGATGATTGACATGCGATATGGGGGGGGGGCGGGACCAACGATAAAAGGTTGGTCATGACATCATGATGATTGACATGCGATATGGGGGAGGGGGCGGGACCAACGAGAAAAGGTTGGTCATGGCATCATGATGATTGACATGCGATATGGGGTGGGGGGGCGGGACCAACGAGAAAAGGTTGGTCATGACATCATGATGATTGACATGCGATATGGGGTGGGGGGGCGGGACCAACGAGAAAAGGTTTAGGCGGCAGCTTTTGGTTTTGTTAACCATTTATACCACAACATGTTTTCCTGCGATGGGGATGAGTTGATGTGTATTGTCTGTTTCGTTTATGAAGTCGGAAATATATATACTATATATAACCCAATGCCTAATTATATAAATCACCTACGTTGGTCCTACTGACACTGACATGTGTATTTTCTTATCAATATGTATTATATATGTTTTTGTCTCTACACTTCTATAACTGTATCTTATTCCAAACCAGAATGTATTGGATAGCTCTGGTCCACGGTGTTATCACACGTCCCTCCATGAAGACATATATATAATGCCCTGGACCAGAGCTATGTATTGGATAGCTCTGGTCCACGGTGTTACCACACGTCCCTCCATGAAGACATATATATAATGCCCTGGACCAGAGCTATGTATTAGATAGCTCTGGTCCACTGTGTTACCACACGTCCCTCCATGAAGACATATATATAATGCCCTGGACCAGAGCTATGTATTGGATAGCTCTGGTCCACGGTGTTACCACACGTCCTTCCATGAAGACATATATATAATGCCCTGGACCAGAGCTATGTATTGGATAGCTCTGGTCCACGGTGTTACCACACGTCCTTCCATGAAGACATATATATAATGCCCTGGACCAGAGCTATGTATTGGATAGCTCTGGTCCACGGTGTTACCACACGTCCTTCCATGAAGACACATATATATATATATAATGCCCTGGACCAGAGCTATGTATTAGATAGCTCTGGTCCACTGTGTTACCACACGTCCCTCCATGAAGACATATATATAATGCCCTGGACCAGAGCTATGTATTGGATAGCTCTGGTCCACTGTGTTACCACACGTCCCTCCATGAAGACACATATATAATGCCCTGGATCAAAGCTATGGTTATGGGCCAGATAGGGCCCAGGTCAACAGTAGTGCACTACGTAGGGAATAGGATGCCGTTTGAGATACATCCTATGTCTTTTAAACTAAAAGCAATGATTTATACAGTACAAAGTGTTAATACGATTTTAACTACTGATATGTAAATTACCTGCTATGAGTGCACAAGTCATTTAATAAATTATTAAGATGTTATTGAACCTAAATAAGGTGTTTAAATATATTTTTTCTATATTCGTTGTATAAAAGATTCTGTTCTGTTAGAAACACGTCATTACGAAGCTTCCTTCATATTGGACATGGCTCGAATGGCACCCTATTCCCTATATAGTGCACTACTTTGGACCAGGACCTGCATAGAGAATAGGGTGCCAGGGCCCATAGGATTCTGATCTAAAGTAGTGCACTATATAGGGAATAGGGTGCCAGGGGCCATAGGGATCTGGTCTAAAGTAGTGCACTATATAGGGAATAGGGCTCTGGTCTAAAGTAGTGCACTATATAGGGAATAGGGTGCCATTTGGGAAACAGACATTGTCTTCATAGCTCAGCAACGTTCAATTCTGCTCACGTTGGAACTACCGCATTGATCTTAAACCAATCAATCGATCTGATTATCCATATTACTCTGGCCTTCATCATGATCAAAATGTTTCACACCCTCCGTCACATCATTTCTTATGAATGTACTACACTGTTTCAGTACATAGAAAACAAAAACAGTGAGACTAAATGTGCAGTTTATCTTTCTGATTCAGATGTATTGGTATGAACGCGATCTGATCCCTCCTGTCCCTAACAACCCCCCCTCCTGTCCCTAACAACCCCCCCATCCTGTCCCTAACAATCCCCGCCCCCTCCTGTCCCTAACAACCCCCCCTCCTGTCCCTAACAACCCCCCCTTCTCCTGTCCATAACAATCCCCCCCCTCCTGTCCCTAACAATCCCCCCCCTCCTGTCCCTAACAATCCCCCCCTAGGCCAAAGCCACTTCCTGTCCCTAACAATCCCCCCCCCCCCCCCTCCTGTCCCTAACAATCCCCCCCTAGGCCAAAGCCACTTCCTGTCCCTAACAATCCCCCCCCCCTCCTGTCCCTAACAATCCCCCCCTAGGCCAAAGCCACTTCCTGTCCCTAACAACCCCCCCCCCTCCTGTCCCTAACAATCCCCCCCCCTCCTGTCCCTAACAATCCCCCCCTAGGCCAAAGCCACTTCCTGTCCCTAACAATCCCCCCCTAGGCCAAAGCCACTTCCTGTCACGCCCCATCCACTGAAGTCCCAGTAGGAACCAGGCTGAAAACAAAACCCTATTTCTTTAAATACCTTGTTGTGCTAGGGAACAGTTGATTTCTCCCATGGACCTTAAGGTGTGAAAGCTAACGAATGTCTGTCATTGTGTTAGGTTGGTTCATTCAGGACACTGCTATACGGTACAATGTCTGTCATTATGTTAAGTTGGTTCATTCAGGACACTGCTATACGGTACAATGTCTGTCATTGTGTTAAGTTGGTTCATTCAGGACACTGCTATACGGTACAATGTCTGTCATTATGTTAAGTTGGTTCATTCAGGACACTGCTGTACGCTAAGTTGGTTCATTCAGGACACTGCTATACGGTACGATGTCTGTCATTGTGTTAAGTTGGTTCATTCAGGACACTGCTATACGTTAAGTTGGTTCATTCAGGACACTGCTATACATTAAGTTGGTTCATTCAGGACACTGCTATACATTAAGTTGGTTCATTCAGGACACTGCTATACGGTACAATGTCTGTCATTATGTTAAGTTGGTTCATTCAGGACACTGCTATACGCTAAGTTGGTTCATTCAGGACACTGCTATACGTTAAGTTGGTTCATTCAGGACACTGCTATACATTAAGTTGGTTCATTCAGGACACTGCTATACATTAAGTTGGTTCATTCAGGACACTGCTATACGGTACAATGTCTGTCATTGTGTTAGGTTGGTTCATTCAGGACACTGCTATACGTTAAGTTGGTTCATTCAGGACACTGCTATACGGTACAATGTCTGTCATTGTGTTAGGTTGGTTCATTCAGGACACTGCTATACTGTACAATGTCTGTCATTATGTTAAGTTGGTTCATTCAGGACACTGCTATACGGTACAATGTCTGTCATTGTGTTAGGTTGGTTCATTCAGGACACTGCTATACGTTAAGTTGGTTCATTCAGGACACTGCTATACTGTACAATGTCTGTCATTATGTTAAGTTGGTTCATTCAGGACACTGCTATCATGTACAATGTCTGTCATTATGTTAAGTTGGTTCATTCAGGACACTGCTATACGGGACAATGTCTGTCATTGTGTTAAGTTGGTTCATTCAGGACACTGGTATACTGTACAATGTCTGTCATTATGTTAAGTTGGTTCATTCAGGACACTGCTATACTGTACAATGTCTGTCATTGTGTTAAGTTGGTTCATTCAGGACACTGCTATACGTTAAGTTGGTTCATTCAGGACACTGCTATACGGTACGATGTCTGTCATTGTGATAAGTTGGTTCATTCAGGACACTGCTATACGTTAAGTTGGTTCATTCAGGACACTGCTATACGGTACGATGTCTGTCATTGTGATAAGTTGGTTCATTCAGGACACTGCTATACGTTAAGTTGGTTCATTCAGGACACTGCTATACGGTACAATGTCTGTCATTGTGATAAGTTGGTTCATTCAGGACACTGCTATACGTTAAGTTGGTGAAGAAGAAGAAGGGATAGTCTGGAAATGATGAGGTCCTCGTTTTGATCACTTTTGGGATCTCATCATATAAAAAACATTTAAATAAATTACTAAAAGTCTGATTTCTGCTTATTGATTCAAATAGTGTGTGTGTGTTACCGTTAACCTCCTTAAGGATAATGCTGTAAGACACAATCATTACCTTTAATCTTGTTTAGGATAATGCCGTAAAGCCTCAGGCATGACCTTTCACCTCGTTTAGGATAATGCTTGTAAAGCCTCGGTCGTGACCTTTCATCTCGTTTAGGATAATGCTGCGAAGCCTCAGTCATGACCTTTCATCTCGTTTAGGATAATGCTGTGAAGCCACAAACAAACAAAGAGTGATTCTAGGTGGAAGTCACCCTGTCTCTCTTCCTGTCTGCCTTACTGACCCTGCCACCAGCCTGGTCAGATTGATTACCATGGACACCAGCCTGGTCAGATTGATTACCAAGGACACCAGCCTGGTCAAAGTGATTACCATGGACACCAACCTGGTCAGAGTGATTACCATGGACACCAGCCTGGTCAGATTGATTACCAAGGACACCAGCCTGGTCAAAGTGATTACCATGGACACCAACCTGGTCAGAGTGATTACCATGGACACCAGCCTGGTCAGAGTGATTACCATGGACACCAGCCTCATCAGAGTGATTACCATGGACACCAGCCTGGTCAGAGTGATTACCATGGACACCAGCCTCGTCAGAGTGATTACCATGGACACCAGCCTCGTCAGAGTGATTACCATGGACACCAGCCTGGTCAGAGTGATTACCATGGACACCAGTCTGGTCAGAGTGATTACCATGGACACCAGCCTCGTCAGAGTGATTACCATGGACACCAGCCTCGTCAGAGTGATTACCATGGACACCAGCCTGGTCAGAGTGATTACCATGGACACCAGTCTGGTCAGAGTGATTACCATGGACACCAGCCTGGTCAGAGTGATTACCATGGACACCAGCCTGGTCAGAGTGATTACCATGGACACCAGCCTGGTCAGAGTGACTAGCACGGTGGCACGAACACACCCTGTGGCCCTCAGACTGGTTGTTTGCCATTCAATGCCAAAGTGACCCTTTTGGACAGCAGCACAAACACAATACAGCTGACGTGTTGCAGAAACATACACAGAGGAACCCAAAGCAGCCAAACAGACACGTACTCTCAGACGCATATTATCGACATGTCAGCGTCACACCACTCTCTAAATACTACTACGCTGTGCTTCAACGTCACACCACTCTCTAAATAATACTACTATGCTGTGCTTCAGCGTCACACCACTCTCTAAATACTACTACGCTGTGCTTCAGCGTCACACCACTCTCTAAATCCTACTACGCTGTGCTTCAGCATCACACCACTCTCTAAATACTACTACGCTGTGCTTCAGCGTCACACCACTCTCTAAATACTACTACGCTGTGCTTCAGCGTCACACCACTCTCTAAATACTACTACGCTGTGCTTCAGCGTCACACCACTCTCTAAATACTACTACGCTGTGCTTCAGTGTCACACCACTCTCTAAATCCTACTACGCTGTGCTTCAGCGTCACACCACTCTCTAAATACTACTACGCTGTGCTTCAGCGTCACACCACTCTCTAAATAATACTACGCTGTGCTTCAGTGTCACACCACTTTCTAAATACTACCACGCTGTGCTTCAGCGTCACACCACTCTCTAAATACTACTACGCTGTGCTTCAGCATCACACCACTCTCTAAATACTACTACGCCGTGCTTCAGTGTCACACCACTCTCTAAATACTACTATGCTGTGCTTCAGCGTCACACCACATTCTAAATAATACTACGCTGTGCTTCAGCGTCGCACCACATTCTAAATAATACTACGCTGTGCTTCAGTGTCACACCACTTTCTAAATACTACTACGCTGTGCTTCAGTGTCACACCACTTTCTAAATCCTACTACGATGTGCTTCAACGTCACACCACTTTCTAAATACTACTATGCTGTGCTTCAGCGTCACACCACTCTCTAAATACTACTACGCTGTGCTTCAGCATCACACCACTCTCTAAATACTACTACGCCGTGCTTCAGTGTCACACCACTCTCTAAATACTACTATGCTGTGCTTCAGCGTCACACCACTCTCTAAATACTACTACGCTGTGCTTCAGCGTCACACCACTCTCTATATACTACTACGCCATGCTTCAGCGTCGCACCACATTCTAAATACTACTACGCCGTGCTTCAGCGTCACACCACTCTCTAGATACTACCCTTCTGTGCTTCAGCGTCACACCACTCTCTAAATACTACTACGCTGTGCTTCAGCGTCACACCACTCTCTAAATACTACTCTTCTGTGCTTCTTAGCCAGTCAAATGTGATATTACTGTAACTATGTGGGGTCGTTTTAAAAGTGCATTCTGGTAGATTTCCAAATGCAAACATGTATGATGCATCAAAGAGCCACAAGCTCTTCCAAGCTCTTCCACCCCCCCCCCACCTCCCTCCCCCAAAGCTGGCAACAGCCAGTGAGACAATCAGTACAGCCTCTCCTAATGGAACCTGGTCTGTAGCAGCTCTCTAAAATAGCCAGGCATCTGAAACTAGCTGGCCAGCCGTGACACAGTTGGAAACGTAGTGGAATATAGAGACCCTGCTGAATACCAGGAGCTGAAGGCTACTACAGTAGCTCACTGGGCCTGCTATGATCTGACTTGAGACCTGTCTCTATATATGAAGAGTTAAGATCTGAACTGGGACCTGCGTCACAGCAGGACTGAATGGTACAGCAGCTCACTGGGCCTGCTATGATCTGACTTGAGACCTGTCTCTATATGGAGGGTTAAGATCTGAACTGGGACCTGCGTCACAGCAGGACTGAATGGTACAGCAGCTCACTGGGCCTGTTATGATCTGACTTGAGACCTGTCTCTATTTGGGGTGATGGACTCAGATACATAGATGGAATTCTGCGTGTCTGAGGTCAGGCCTCCTACCACTAGGGTGGTCAGGGTTTCTACCACTAGGGTGGTCAGGGTTTCTACCACTAGGGTGGTCAGGGTTTCTACCACTAGGGTGGTCAGGGTTTCTACCACTAGGGTAGTCAGGGTTTCTACCACTAGGGTGGTCAGGGTTTCTACCACTACAGTGGTCAGGGTTTCTACCACTAGGGTAGTCAGGATTTCTACCACTAGGGTGGTCAGGGTTTCTACCACTAGGGTGGTCAGGGTTTCTACCACTAGGGTGGTCAGGGTTTCTACCACTAGGGTGGTCAGGGTTTCTACCACTAGATATCCACAGTAAAACGAGTCCTATATCGACAGGCTGTCCGAAACGTTTGACCCAAGTTAAACAATTTAAAGGCAATGCTACCAAATACTAATTGAGTGCATGTTAACTTCTGACCCCCTAGGAATGTGATGAAAGAAATAAAAGCTGAAATAAATCATTCTCTCTACTATTATTCTGACATTTCACATTCTTAAAATAAAGTGATGATCCTAACTGACTTAAGACAGGGAATTTTTACTAGGATTAAATGTCAGGAATTGTGAAAAACTGAGTTTAAATGTATTTGGCTAAGGTGTATGTAAACTTACGACTTCAACTGTATGTAACCATGGAACACTAGTCACTTTAATAATGTTTACATACTGTTTTACTAATTGCATACTAATATACTGTATTCTACTGTATTCTAGTCAATGCTTGTCCTAGTATTAAAATATTTGTGTATTGTTGTGAGTTGTTAGCTATTACTGCACTGTCAGAGCTAGGAACACAAGCATTTAGTTAGATATTACTGCACTGTTGGAGCTAGGAACATAAGCATTTAGTTAGATACTACTGCACTGTTGGAGCTAGGAACACAAGCATTTAGTTAGATACTACTGCACTGTTGGATCTAGAAACACAAGCATTTAGTTAGATATTACTGTACTGTAGGAGCTAGGAACACAAGCATTTAGTTAGATACTACTGCACTGTAGGAGCCAGGAACACAAGCATTTAGTTAGATACTACTGTACTGTTGGAGCTAGGGACACAAACATTTCACTACAACCGCATTAAGGAGTCTGTAGCAGCTTGTAGAAGCCTGTAGCAGTCTGTAGGAGTATGTAGCAGCCTGTAGCAGCTTGTCGCAGCAGGTAGCAGTCTGTAGCAGCCTGTAGCAGCTTGTAGCAGTCTGTAGCGGTATGTAGCAGTATGTAGCAGCCTGTAGCGGTATGTAGCAGTATCTAGCAGTATGTAGCAGTCTGTAGCAGCCTGTAGCAGCTTGTAGCAGTCTGTAGCGGTATGTAGCAGTATGTAGCAGCCTGTAGCAGCTTGTAGCAGTATGTAGCAGCCTGTAGCAGCTTGTAGCAGCCTGTAGCAGTATGTAGCAGTATGTAGCAGTATGTAGCAGCCTGTAGCAGTATGTAGCAGCCGGTAGCAGTCTGTAGCAGTATGTAGCAGCCTGTAGCAGTATGTAGCAGTCTGTAGCAGCTTGTAGCAGCCTGTAGCAGTATGTAGCAGCCTGTAGCAGCTTGTAGCAGCCTGTAGCAGTATGTAGCAGTATGTAGCAGTATGTAGCAGCCTGTAGCAGTATGTAGCAGCCGGTAGCAGTCTGTAGCAGTATGTAGCAGCCTGTAGCAGTATGTAGCAGTATGTAGCAGTCTGTAGCAGCCTGTAGCAGCCTGTAGCAGGATCTAGCAGATTGTAACAGTATGTAGCAGCCTGTAGCAGTATGTAGCAGTCTGGAGCAGTCTGTAGCAGTATGTAGCAGCCTGTAGCAGGATCTAGCAGTCTGTAGCAGTATGTAGCAGTCTGTAGCAGCCTGTAGCAGGATCTAGCAGCATCTAGTAGTCTGTAGCAGCCTGTAACAGTATCTAGCAGTCTGTAGCAGCCAGTAGCAGCCTGTAGCAGTATGTAGCCATCTGTAGCAGCATCTAGCAGTCTGTAGCAGCCTGTAGCAGCATCTAGCAGTCTGTAGCAGTATCTAGCAGTATGTAGCAGTCTGTAGCAGTATCTAGCAGTATGTAGCAGTATGTAGCAGCTTGTAGCAGCCTGTAGCAGTCTGTAGCAGTATGTAGCAGTCTGTAGCAGTCTGTAGCAGTATGTAGCAGTCTGTAGCAGTATCTAGCAGTATGTAGCAGTCTGTAGCAGTATCTAGCAGTATGTAGCAGTCTGTAGCAGTATCTAGCAGTATGTAGCAGTCTGTAGCAGTATCTAGCAGTATGTAGCAGCTTGTAGCAGCCTGTAGCAGCTTGTAGCAGCCTGTAGCAGTCTGTAGTAGCCTCTAGCAGCCTGTAGCAGCCTGTAGCAGTCTGTAGCAGCCTGAAGCAGCATCTAGCAGTCTGTAGCAGCATCTAGCAGTCTGTAGCAGTATCTAGCAGTATGTAGCAGCCTGTAGCATGATGTAGTAGTCTGTAGCAGCTTGTAGCAGTCTGTAGCAGTCTGTAGCAGCCTGTAGCAGCCTGTAGCAGCCTGTAGCAGCCTGTAGCAGTCTGTAGCAGCCTGTAGCAGTATGTAGCAGCCTGTAGCAGTCTGTAGCAGTATGTAGCAGTATGTAGCAGCCTGTAGCAGCCTGTAGCAGCCTGTAGCAGTCTGTAGCAGCCTGTAGCAGTATGTAGCAGTATCTAGCAGTATGTAGCAGTCTGTAGCAGCATGTAGCAGTATGTAGCAGCCTGTAGCAGCATCTAGCAGTATGTAGCAGCCTGTAGCAGTATGTAGCAGTCTGTAGCAGCCTGTAGCAGTATGTAGCAGCCTGTAGCAGCCTGTAGCAGTCTGTAGCAGCCTGTAGCAGGATCTAGCATTCTGTAGCAGTCTGTAGCAGTATGTAGCAGCCTGTAGCAGTATGTAGCAGTATGTAGCAGTCTGTAGATTAGTTAGATAAATAGGTCATTAGATCATGTAATATTATGGATCACATTTTCTCCAACGACTACTTCCTGAAAAGCTACTTCCTGAAAGGTTACTTCCTGAAAGGCTACTTCCTGAAAGGCTACTTCCTGAAAGGCCTCCACCACCAGAGTGACCTTGGATATGGCTGGTCTTAGAGACGAGGACCGCACAGACTCTACACAGACTGCATCACCAGTGGTCTCTACACAGACTGCCTGACTGCATCAAATCAAATCAAATCAAATCAAATTTATTTATATAGCCCTTCGTACATCAGCTGATATCTCAAAGTGCTGTACAGAAACCCAGCCTAAAACCCCAAACAGCAAGCAATGCAGGTGGAGAAGCACGTGGTCTCTACACAGACTGCCTGACTGCATCATCAGTGGTCTCTACACAGACTGCCTGACTGCATCATCAGTGGTCTCTACACAGACTGCCCGACTGCATCATCAGTGGTCTCTACACAGACTGCCTGATCAGCTGCACATGGAGCAAGAGGAAACATATGACTAATCAGCACTAGCCTGGTCTGGGCTTTAATCCCCTGTCCGTCTGTCTGCTGCCCCACGGGTCCCCACAGTCGCATCGCTAACACTGCTTCTATCATGCAACTGGCCTCATGAAGGCTCCATGTAGGCTCACATTGGTGTAAACACAGAGGTGTCAGTCTAGGGAAGGGTGTGTGAGACACAGGATGACCTGTTGTTATGTTTCACCAGACAAGCAGAGGCCTAGCTATAAGAGACGAGGACCCGCTCTGTCCCGCTCTGTCCCGCTCTGACCTGCTCTGTCCCGCTCTGTCCCGCTCTGTCCCACTCTGTCCTGCTCTGTCCCGCTCTGACCTGCCTCGTCTTGTCTTGTTTGTCAATCACTAGAACATATGTCTGCTGAGAGCCAGATGGTACAGCACTCTAGCTACGGTGTTACTGGAGAGAGGGGGAAGGGGGAGAGAAAGAGGAGAGAGCAAGAGAGAGAGAGGGGGAGAGAGAGAAGGAGGGAGGGGGAGAGAGAGAAGGAGGGAGGGGGAAGGGGGAGAGAAAGAGAAGGGAGGGGGAGAGAGAGATGGGGGAGAGATAGGAGGGAGGGGGAAGGGAGAGAGGGGGAGAGAGAGGGGGAGAGAGAGAAGGAGAGAGGGGGAGAGAGAGAAGGAGGGAGGGGGAGAGAGAGAAGGGAGGGGGAAGGGGGAGAGAGAGAAGGGAGGGGGAAGGAGGAGAGAAAGAGAAGGGAGGGGGAGAGAGAGGGAGGGAGAGAGATAGATGGGGGGTGGGAGAAAGAGGGGGGAAGAGAGAGAGGGAGAGAGAAAGAAATAGATGCAGTCCTTCGACTACCAGACCCACATTGTCCGTGACAGTTTCTGAATCAATCTTAACCTCAAGGAATAAAACTCAGTGATGTCACCCGTCTGTCTGTCCGCTAACCAGGTAGGCCAGTTGAGAACACCTTTATTTAACCAGGTAGGCCAGTTGAGAACAAGTTTTCATTTACAACTGCGACCTGGCCAAGATAAAGCAAAGCAGTGTGACACAGACAACAACACAGAGTTACACATGGAGTAAACAATAAGCAAGTCAATGGCACAATAAACAAGTCAATGACACAGTAGAAAAAAGAAAGTTTATATACAGTGTGTGTAAAATGCTGTAAATAGGCCAATAGGAGCGAATAGTTACAATTTAGCAGATTACACTGGAGTGATAGATGATCAGATGGTCATGTGCAGGTAGAGATATTGGTGTGCAAAAGAGCAGAAAAGTAAATAAATAAAAACAGTATGGGGATGAGGTAGGTGAAAAAGTGTGGGCTATTTACCAATAGACTATGTACAGCTGCAGCGATCGGTTAGCTGCTCAGATAGCTGATGTTTGAAGTTGGTGAGGGAGATGAAAGTCTCCAACTTCAGCGATTTTTGCATTTCGTTCCAGTCACTGGCAGCAGAGAACTGGAACGAAAGGTGGCCAAATGTTGGCTTTAGGGATGATCAGTGAGATACACCTGCTGGAGCGCGTGCTACGGGTGGGTGTTGTTATCGTGACCAGTGAACTGAGATAAGGCGGAGCTTTACCTAGCATGGACTTGTAGATGAGCTGGAGCCAGTGGGTTTGGCGACGAATAGGTAGCGAGGGCCAGCTGACGAAAGAATACAGGTCGCAGTGGTGGGCAGTATATGGGGCTTTGGTAACAAAACGGATGGCACTGTGATAAACTGCATCCAGTTTGCTGAGTAGAGTGTTGGAGGCCATTTTGTAGATGACATCGTCGAAGTCGAGGGTCGGTAGGATAGTCAGTTTTATGAGGGTAAGTTTGGCGGCATGAGTGAAGGAGGCTTTGTTGCGAAATAGAAAGCCGATTCTAGATTTGATTTTGGATTGGAGATGTGTAACATGAGTCTGGAAGGAGAGTTTACAGTCTAGCCAGACACCTAGGTACTTATAGATGTCCACATATTCTAGGTCGGAACCATCCAGGGTGGTGCGGGTGCAGGCAGCGAACGGTTGAAAAGCATGCATTTGGTTTTAGTAGAGTTTAAGAGCAGTTGGAGGCCACAGAAAGAGAGTTGTATGGCATTGAAGCTCGTTTGGAGGTTAGTTAGCACGGTGTCCAAGGACGGGCCGGAAGTATATAGAATGGTGTCGTCTGCGTAGAGGTGGATCAGGGAATCGCCCGCAGCAAGAGCAACATCATTGATATATACAGAGAAAAGAGTCTGCCCGAGAATTAAACCCTGTGGCACCCCCATAGAGACTTCCGGACAACAGGCCCTCCGATTTGACACACTGAACTCTGTCTGCAAAGTAATTGGTGAACCAGGCAAGGCAGTCATCCGAAAAACCGAGGCTACTGAGTCTGCCGATAAGAATATGGTGATTGACAGAGTCGAAAGCCTTGGCAAGGTCGATGAAGACGGCTGCACAGTACTGTCTTTTATCGATGGCGGTTATGATATTGTTTAGTACCTTGAGCGTGGCTGAGGTGCACCTGTGACCGGCTCGGAAACCAGATTGCACAGCGGAGAAGGTACTGAATGTGAATGTGTGTTACTAAGCAATGGACAGCAATGGACAGCCTACCATGGTTAAGCAGTGTCATCAATTGCCGTCTGCTCCTGGCTTGAGGAAGGCTGTCAGGCAGTCAGCCAAGACCTCCCTGTCCCTACCATACGGCCTAGAGCTGGCATCGTATCTACCCTAACCTCCCTGTCCCTGTCCCTACCATACGGCCTAGAGCTGGCATCGTATCTACCCTAACCTCCCTGTCCCTGTCCCTGTCCCTGTCCCTGTCCCTACCATACGGCCTAGAGCTGGCATCGTATCTACCCTAACCTCCCTGTCCCTGTCCCTGTCCCTGTCCCTGTCCCTGTCCCTGTCCCTGTCCCTACCATACGGCCTAGAGCTGGCATCGTATCTACCCTAACCTCCATGTCCCTGTCCCTGTCCCTACCATACGGCCTAGAGCTGGCATCGTATCTACCCTAACCTCCCTGTCCCTGTCCCTGTCCCTGTCCCTGTCCCTGTCCCTGTCCCTGTCCCTGTCCCTACCATACGGCCTAGAGCTGGCATCGTATCTACCCTAACCTCCATGTCCCTGTCCCTGTCCCTGTCCCTGTCCCTGTCCCTGTCCCTACCATACGGCCTAGAGCTGGCATCGTATCTACCCTAACCTCCATGTCCCTGTCCCTGTCCCTGTCCCTGTCCCTGTCCCTGTCCCTGTCCCTGTCCCTACCATAGACAGACACCTAAGTGTTTATAGTTGTTCACATATTCTAGGTCGGAACCGTCCAGGGTGGTGATGCTAGTCAGGCGGGCGGGACACTAGAGTGGTTAGTGAGTTAGTCTTTATTAATTCCAAGTCATTAGCATGATTCAAAATGAGGCAGTACATCTCTGATAGACAGCACTATAGATAGATGGGTTCTGGATGGGTTCTGATATACAACACTATAGATAGATGGGTTCTGGATGGGTTCTGATATACAGCACTATAGATAGATGGGTTCTGATATACAGCACTATAGATAGATGGGTTCTGATATACAACACTATAGATAGATGGGTTCTGATATACAGCACTATGGATAGATGGGTTCTGGATGGGTTCTGATATACAGCACTATAGATAGATGGGTTCTGATATACAACACTATAGATAGATGGGTTCTGATATACAACACTATAGATAGATGGGTTCTGGATGGGTTCTGATATACAGCACTATAGATAGATGGGTTCTGATATACAACACTATAGATAGATGGGTTCTGATATACAGCACTATAGATAGATGGGTTCTGGATGGGTTCTGATATACAACACTATAGATAGATGGGTTCTGATATACAACACTATAGATAGATGGGTTCTGGATGGGTTCTGATATACAGCACTATAGATAGATGGGTTCTGATATACAGCACTATAGATAGATGGGTTCTGATATACAACACTATAGATAGATGGGTTCTGATATACAACACTATAGATAGATGGGTTCTGATATACAGCACTATAGATAGATGGGTTCTGATATACAGCACTATAGATAGATGGGTTCTGATATACAACACTATAGATAGATGGGTTCTGATATACAGCACTATAGATAGATGGGTTCTGGATGGGTTCTGATATACAGCACTATAGATAGATGGGTTCTGATATACAGAACTATAGATAGATGGGTTCTGGATGGGTTCTGATATACAGCACTATAGATAGATGGGTTCTGATATACAACACTATAGATAGATGGGTTCTGATATACAGCACTATAGATAGATGGGTTCTGGATGGGTTCTGATATACAGCACTATAGATAGATGGGTTCTGATATACAACACTATAGATAGATGGGTTCTGGATGGGTTCTGATATACAGCACTATAGATAGATGGGTTCTGATAGACAGCACTATAGATAGATGGGTTCTGATAGACAGCACTATAGATAGATGGGTTCTGATATACAGCACTATAGATAGATGGGTTCTGATATACAACACTATAGATAGATGGGTTCTGATATACAACACTATAGATAGATGGGTTCTGATATACAACACTATGGATAGATGGGTTCTGATATACAACACTATAGATAGATGGGTTCTGATATACAACACTATAGATAGATGGGTTCTGATATACAACACTATAGATAGATGGGTTCTGATATACAACACTATGGATAGATGGGTTCTGGATGGGTTCTGATATACAGCACTATGGATAGATGGGTTCTGATATACAACACTATGGATAGATGGGTTCTGGATGGGTTCTGATATACAGCACTATGGATAGATGGGTTCTGATATACAACACTATAGATAGATGGGTTCTGATATACAACACTATAGATAGATGGGTTCTGATATACAACACTATAGATAGATGGGTTCTGATATACAACACTATAGATAGATGGGTTCTGGATGGGTTCTGATATACAGCACTATAGATAGATGGGTTCTGATATACAGCACTATAGATAGATGGGTTCTGGATGGGTTCTGATATACAACACTATAGATAGATGGGTTCTGATATACAGCACTATAGATAGATGGGTTCTGATATACAACACTATAGATAGATGGGTTCTGGATGGGTTCTGATATACAACACTATAGATAGATGGGTTCTGATATACAGCACTATAGATAGATGGGTTCTGGATGGGTTCTGATATAGAGCACTATAGATAGATGGGTTCTGGATGGGTTCTGATATAGAGCACTATAGATAGATGGGTTCTGGATGGGTTCTGATAGACAGCACTATAGATAGATGGGTTCTGATATACAGAACTATAGATAGATGGGTTCTGGATGGGTTCTGATATACAACACTATAGATAGATGGGTTCTGATATACAACACTATAGATAGATGGGTTCTGATATACAGAACTATGGATAGATGGGTTCTGGATGGGTTCTGATATACAGCACTATAGATAGATGGGTTCTGATATACAACACTATAGATAGATGGGTTCTGGATGGGTTCTGATATACAGCACTATAGATAGATGGGTTCTGATATACAGCACTATAGATAGATGGGTTCTGATATACAACACTATAGATAGATGGGTTCTGGATGGGTTCTGATATAGAGCACTATAGATAGATGGGTTCTGATATACAACACTATAGATAGATGGGTTCTGATATACAGCACTATAGATAGATGGGTTCTGATATACAGCACTATAGATAGATGGGTTCTGGATGGGTTCTGATATACAACACTATAGATAGATGGGTTCTGGATGGGTTCTGATATACAGCACTATAGATAGATGGGTTCTGATATACAACACTATAGATAGATGGGTTCTGATATACAACACTATAGATAGATGGGTTCTGGATGGGTTCTGATATACAACACTATAGATAGATGGGTTCTGGATGGGTTCTGATATACAGCACTATAGATAGATGGGTTCTGATATACAGCACTATAGATAGATGGGTTCTGGATGGGTTCTGATATACAGCACTATAGATAGATGGGTTCTGATATACAACACTATAGATAGATGGGTTCTGGATGGGTTCTGATATACAACACTATAGATAGATGGGTTCTGATATACAGCACTATAGATAGATGGGTTCTGGATGGGTTCTGATATACAACACTATAGATAGATGGGTTCTGATATACAGCACTATAGATAGATGGGTTCTGGATGGGTTCTGATATACAACACTATAGATAGATGGGTTCTGGATGGGTTCTGATATACAACACTATAAATAGATGGGTTCTGATATACAGCACTATAGATAGATGGGTTCTGATATACAACACTATAGATAGATGGGTTCTGGATGGGTTCTGATATACAACACTATAGATAGATGGGTTCTGATATACAACACTATAGATAGATGGGTTCTGGATGGGTTCTGATATACAGCACTATAGATAGATGGGTTCTGGATGGGTTCTGATATACAACACTATAGATAGATGGGTTCTGATATACAACACTATAGATAGATGGGTTCTGATATACAGCACTATAGATAGATGGGTTCTGGATGGGTTCTGATATAGAGCACTATAGATAGATGGGTTCTGATATACAACACTATAGATAGATGGGTTCTGGATGGGTTCTGATATAGAGCACTATAGATAGATGGGTTCTGGATGGGTTCTGATAGACAGCACTATAGATAGATGGGTTCTGATATACAGAACTATAGATAGATGGGTTCTGATATACAGCACTATAGATAGATGGGTTCTGGATGGGTTCTGATATACAGCACTATAGATAGATGGGTTCTGGATGGGTTCTGATATACAACACTATAGATAGATGGGTTCTGATATACAACACTATAGATAGATGGGTTCTGATATACAACACTATAGATAGATGGGTTCTGATATACAGCACTATAGATAGATGGGTTCTGATATACAACACTATAGATAGATGGGTTCTGGATGGGTTCTGATATACAGCACTATAGATAGATGGGTTCTGATATACAACACTATAGATAGATGGGTTCTGGATGGGTTCTGATATACAGCACTATAGATAGATGGGTTCTGATATACAACACTATGGGGATAGATGGGTTCTGGATGGGTTCTGATATACAGCACTATAGATAGATGGGTTCTGATATACAGCACTATAGATAGATGGGTTCTGGATGGGTTCTGATATACAGCACTATAGATAGATGGGTTCTGATATACAACACTATAGATAGATGGGTTCTGGATGGGTTCTGATATACAGCACTATAGATAGATGGGTTCTGATATACAGCACTATAGATAGATGGGTTCTGATATACAACACTATAGATAGATGGGTTCTGGATGGGTTCTGATATACAGCACTATAGATAGATGGGTTCTGATATACAGCACTATAGATAGATGGGTTCTGATATACAGCACTATAGATAGATGGGTTCTGATATACAACACTATAGATAGATGGGTTCTGATATACAACACTATTGATAGATGGGTTCTGATATACAACACTATAGATAGATGGGTTCTGATATACAACACTATAGATAGATGGGTTCTGATATACAACACTATAGATAGATGGGTTCTGATATACAACACTATGGATAGATGGGTTCTGGATGGGTTCTGATATACAGCACTATAGATAGATGGGTTCTGATATACAACACTATAGATAGATGGGTTCTGATATACAACACTATAGATAGATGGGTTCTGATATACAACACTATAGATAGATGGGTTCTGATATACAACACTATAGATAGATGGGTTCTGATATACAACACTATGGATAGATGGGTTCTGGATGGGTTCTGATATACAGCACTATAGATAGATGGGTTCTGGATGGGTTCTGATATACAGCACTATAGATAGATGGGTTCTGGATGGGTTCTGATATACAGCACTATAGATAGATGGGTTCTGGATGGGTTCTGATATACAACACTATAGATAGATGGGTTCTGATATACAGCACTATAGATAGATGGGTTCTGATATACAACACTATAGATAGATGGGTTCTGATATACAGTACTATAGATAGATGGGTTCTGATATACAACACTATAGATAGATGGGTTCTGATATACAACACTATAGATAGATGGGTTCTGGATGGGTTCTGATATACAGCACTATAGATAGATGGGTTCTGATATACAACACTATAGATAGATGGGTTCTGATATACAGTACTATAGATAGATGGGTTCTGATATACAACACTATAGATAGATGGGTTCTGATATACAACACTATAGATAGATGGGTTCTGATATACAGCACTATAGATAGATGGGTTCTGGATGGGTTCTGATATACAACACTATAGATATATGGGTTCTGATATACAACACTATAGATAGATGGGTTCTGGATGGGTTCTGATATACAGCACTATAGATAGATGGGTTCTGATATACAGCACTATAGATAGATGGGTTCTGATATACAACACTATAGATAGATGGGTTCTGATATACAACACTATAGATAGATGGGTTCTGATATACAGCACTATAGATAGATGGGTTCTGATATACAGCACTATAGATAGATGGGTTCTGATATACAACACTATAGATAGATGGGTTCTGATATACAGCACTATAGATAGATGGGTTCTGGATGGGTTCTGATATACAGCACTATAGATAGATGGGTTCTGATATACAGAACTATAGATAGATGGGTTCTGGATGGGTTCTGATATACAGCACTATAGATAGATGGGTTCTGATATACAACACTATAGATAGATGGGTTCTGATATACAGCACTATAGATAGATGGGTTCTGGATGGGTTCTGATATACAGCACTATAGATAGATGGGTTCTGATATACAACACTATAGATAGATGGGTTCTGGATGGGTTCTGATATACAGCACTATAGATAGATGGGTTCTGATAGACAGCACTATAGATAGATGGGTTCTGATAGACAGCACTATAGATAGATGGGTTCTGATATACAGCACTATAGATAGATGGGTTCTGATATACAACACTATAGATAGATGGGTTCTGATATACAACACTATAGATAGATGGGTTCTGATATACAACACTATGGATAGATGGGTTCTGATATACAACACTATAGATAGATGGGTTCTGATATACAACACTATAGATAGATGGGTTCTGATATACAACACTATAGATAGATGGGTTCTGATATACAACACTATGGATAGATGGGTTCTGGATGGGTTCTGATATACAGCACTATGGATAGATGGGTTCTGATATACAACACTATGGATAGATGGGTTCTGGATGGGTTCTGATATACAGCACTATGGATAGATGGGTTCTGATATACAACACTATAGATAGATGGGTTCTGATATACAACACTATAGATAGATGGGTTCTGATATACAACACTATAGATAGATGGGTTCTGATATACAACACTATAGATAGATGGGTTCTGGATGGGTTCTGATATACAGCACTATAGATAGATGGGTTCTGATATACAGCACTATAGATAGATGGGTTCTGGATGGGTTCTGATATACAACACTATAGATAGATGGGTTCTGATATACAGCACTATAGATAGATGGGTTCTGATATACAACACTATAGATAGATGGGTTCTGGATGGGTTCTGATATACAACACTATAGATAGATGGGTTCTGATATACAGCACTATAGATAGATGGGTTCTGGATGGGTTCTGATATAGAGCACTATAGATAGATGGGTTCTGGATGGGTTCTGATATAGAGCACTATAGATAGATGGGTTCTGGATGGGTTCTGATAGACAGCACTATAGATAGATGGGTTCTGATATACAGAACTATAGATAGATGGGTTCTGGATGGGTTCTGATATACAACACTATAGATAGATGGGTTCTGATATACAGAACTATGGATAGATGGGTTCTGGATGGGTTCTGATATACAGCACTATAGATAGATGGGTTCTGATATACAACACTATAGATAGATGGGTTCTGGATGGGTTCTGATATACAGCACTATAGATAGATGGGTTCTGATATACAGCACTATAGATAGATGGGTTCTGATATACAACACTATAGATAGATGGGTTCTGGATGGGTTCTGATATAGAGCACTATAGATAGATGGGTTCTGATATACAACACTATAGATAGATGGGTTCTGATATACAGCACTATAGATAGATGGGTTCTGATATACAGCACTATAGATAGATGGGTTCTGGATGGGTTCTGATATACAACACTATAGATAGATGGGTTCTGGATGGGTTCTGATATACAGCACTATAGATAGATGGGTTCTGATATACAACACTATAGATAGATGGGTTCTGATATACAACACTATAGATAGATGGGTTCTGGATGGGTTCTGATATACAACACTATAGATAGATGGGTTCTGGATGGGTTCTGATATACAGCACTATAGATAGATGGGTTCTGATATACAGCACTATAGATAGATGGGTTCTGGATGGGTTCTGATATACAGCACTATAGATAGATGGGTTCTGATATACAACACTATAGATAGATGGGTTCTGGATGGGTTCTGATATACAACACTATAGATAGATGGGTTCTGATATACAGCACTATAGATAGATGGGTTCTGGATGGGTTCTGATATACAACACTATAGATAGATGGGTTCTGATATACAGCACTATAGATAGATGGGTTCTGGATGGGTTCTGATATACAACACTATAGATAGATGGGTTCTGGATGGGTTCTGATATACAACACTATAAATAGATGGGTTCTGATATACAGCACTATAGATAGATGGGTTCTGATATACAACACTATAGATAGATGGGTTCTGGATGGGTTCTGATATACAGCACTATAGATAGATGGGTTCTGATATACAACACTATAGATAGATGGGTTCTGGATGGGTTCTGATATACAGCACTATAGATAGATGGGTTCTGGATGGGTTCTGATATACAACACTATAGATAGATGGGTTCTGATATACAACACTATAGATAGATGGGTTCTGATATACAGCACTATAGATAGATGGGTTCTGGATGGGTTCTGATATAGAGCACTATAGATAGATGGGTTCTGATATACAACACTATAGATAGATGGGTTCTGGATGGGTTCTGATATAGAGCACTATAGATAGATGGGTTCTGGATGGGTTCTGATAGACAGCACTATAGATAGATGGGTTCTGATATACAGAACTATAGATAGATGGGTTCTGATATACAGCACTATAGATAGATGGGTTCTGGATGGGTTCTGATATACAGCACTATAGATAGATGGGTTCTGGATGGGTTCTGATATACAACACTATAGATAGATGGGTTCTGATATACAACACTATAGATAGATGGGTTCTGATATACAACACTATAGATAGATGGGTTCTGATATACAGCACTATAGATAGATGGGTTCTGATATACAACACTATAGATAGATGGGTTCTGGATGGGTTCTGATATACAGCACTATAGATAGATGGGTTCTGATATACAACACTATAGATAGATGGGTTCTGGATGGGTTCTGATATACAGCACTATAGATAGATGGGTTCTGATATACAACACTATGGGGATAGATGGGTTCTGGATGGGTTCTGATATACAGCACTATAGATAGATGGGTTCTGATATACAGCACTATAGATAGATGGGTTCTGGATGGGTTCTGATATACAGCACTATAGATAGATGGGTTCTGATATACAACACTATAGATAGATGGGTTCTGGATGGGTTCTGATATACAGCACTATAGATAGATGGGTTCTGATATACAGCACTATAGATAGATGGGTTCTGATATACAACACTATAGATAGATGGGTTCTGGATGGGTTCTGATATACAGCACTATAGATAGATGGGTTCTGATATACAGCACTATAGATAGATGGGTTCTGATATACAGCACTATAGATAGATGGGTTCTGATATACAACACTATAGATAGATGGGTTCTGATATACAACACTATTGATAGATGGGTTCTGATATACAACACTATAGATAGATGGGTTCTGATATACAACACTATAGATAGATGGGTTCTGATATACAACACTATAGATAGATGGGTTCTGATATACAACACTATGGATAGATGGGTTCTGGATGGGTTCTGATATACAGCACTATAGATAGATGGGTTCTGATATACAACACTATAGATAGATGGGTTCTGATATACAACACTATAGATAGATGGGTTCTGATATACAACACTATAGATAGATGGGTTCTGATATACAACACTATAGATAGATGGGTTCTGATATACAACACTATGGATAGATGGGTTCTGGATGGGTTCTGATATACAGCACTATAGATAGATGGGTTCTGGATGGGTTCTGATATACAGCACTATAGATAGATGGGTTCTGGATGGGTTCTGATATACAGCACTATAGATAGATGGGTTCTGGATGGGTTCTGATATACAGCACTATAGATAGATGGGTTCTGGATGGGTTCTGATATACAACACTATAGATAGATGGGTTCTGATATACAGCACTATAGATAGATGGGTTCTGATATACAACACTATAGATAGATGGGTTCTGATATACAACACTATAGATAGATGGGTTCTGATATACAACACTATAGATAGATGGGTTCTGGATGGGTTCTGATATACAACACTATAGATAGATGGGTTCTGATATACAACACTATAGATAGATGGGTTCTGATATACAGTACTATAGATAGATGGGTTCTGATATACAACACTATAGATAGATGGGTTCTGATATACAGCACTATAGATAGATGGGTTCTGATATACAACACTATAGATAGATGGGTTCTGATATACAACACTATAGATAGATGGGTTCTGGGTGGGTTCTGATATACAGCACTATAGATAGATGGGTTCTGGATGGGTTCTGATATACAACACTATAGATAGATGGGTTCTGATATACAACACTATAGATAGATGGGTTCTGGATGGGTTCTGATATACAGCACTATAGATAGATGGGTTCTGATATACAGCACTATAGATAGATGGGTTCTGATATACAACACTATAGATAGATGGGTTCTGATATACAACACTATAGATAGATGGGTTCTGGATGGGTTCTGATATACAGCACTATAGATAGATGGGTTCTGATATAGAGCACTATGGATAGATGGGTTCTGATATACAGCACTATAGATAGATGGGTTCTGATATACAGCACTATAGATAGATGGGTTCTGGATGGGTTCTGATATACAACACTATAGATAGATGGGTTCTGATATAGAGCACTATGGATAGATGGGTTCTGATATACAGCACTATAGATAGATGGGTTCTGGATGGGTTCTGATATACAGCACTATAGATAGATGGGTTCTGATATACAGCACTATGGATAGATGGGTTCTGATATACAACACTATAGATAGATGGGTTCTGGATGGGTTCTGATATACAACACTATAGATAGATGGGTTCTGATATACAGCACTATAGATAGATGGGTTCTGATATACAACACTATAGATAGATGGGTTCTGATATACAACACTATAGATAGATGGGTTCTGGATGGGTTCTGATATACAGCACTATAGATAGATGGGTTCTGATATACAGAACTATAGATAGATGGGTTCTGGATGGGTTCTGATATACAGCACTATAGATAGATGGGTTCTGGATGGGTTCTGATATACAGCACTATAGATAGATGGGTTCTGATATACAACACTATAGATAGATGGGTTCTGGATGGGTTCTGATATACAACACTATAGATAGATGGGTTCTGATATACAACACTATAGATAGATGGGTTCTGATATACAGCACTATAGATAGATGGGTTCTGGATGGGTTCTGATATACAGCACTATGGATAGATGGGTTCTGGATGGGTTCTGATATAGAGCACTATAGATAGATGGGTTCTGATATACAGCACTATGGATAGATGGGTTCTGGATGGGTTCTGATATACAGCACTATAGATAGATGGGTTCTGATATACACCACTATGGATAGATGGGTTCTGGATGGGTTCTGATATACAGCACTATAGATAGATGGGTTCTGATATACAACACTATAGATAGATGGGTTCTGGATGGGTTCTGATATACAGCACTATGGATAGATGGGTTCTGGATGGGTTCTGATATACAGCACTATGGATAGATGGGTTCTGATATACAGCACTATAGATAGATGGGTTCTGGATGGGTTCTGATATACAACACTATAGATAGATGGGTTCTGGATGGGTTCTGATATACAGCACTATAGATAGATGGGTTCTGGATGGGTTCTGATATACAACACTATAGATAGATGGGTTCTGATATACAACACTATAGATAGATGGGTTCTGATATACAACACTATAGATAGATGGGTTCTGATATACAACACTATAGATAGATGGGTTCTGGATGGGTTCTGATATACAACACTATAGATAGATGGGTTCTGATATACCGCACTATAGATAGATGGGTTCTGATATACAGCACTATAGATGGATGGGTTCTGATATACAGTACTATGGATAGATGGGTTCTGGATGGGTTCTGATATACAGCACTATAGATAGATGGGTTCTGATATACAACACTATAGATAGATGGGTTCTGGATGGGTTCTGATATACAGCACTATAGATAGATGGGTTCTGGATGGGTTCTGATATACAGCACTATAGATAGATGGGTTCTGATATACAACACTATAGATAGATGGGTTCTGGATGGGTTCTGATATACAACACTATAGATAGATGGGTTCTGATATACAGCACTATAGATAGATGGGTTCTGATATACAGCACTATAGATAGATGGGTTCTGGATGGGTTCTGATATACAACACTATAGATAGATGGGTTCTGATATACAACACTATGGATAGATGGGTTCTGATATACAACACTATAGATAGATGGGTCCTGATATACAACACTATAGATAGATGGGTTCTGATATACAACACTATAGATAGATGGGTCCTGATATACAACACTATAGATAGATGGGTTCTGATATACAGCACTATAGATAGATGGGTTCTGGATGGGTTCTGATATACAACACTATAAATAGATGGGTTCTGATATACAACACTATAGATAGATGGGTTCTGATATACAACACTATAGATAGATGGGTTCTGGATGGGTTCTGATATACAGCACTATAGATAGATGGGTTCTGATATACAGCACTATAGATAGATGGGTTCTGATATACAGCACTATAGATAGATGGGTTCTGATATACAACACTATAGATAGATGGGTTCTAGATGGGTTCTGATATACAACACTATAGATAGATGGGTTCTGGATGGGTTCTGATATACAACACTATAGATAGATGGGTTCTGGATGGGTTCTGATATACAGCACTATAGATAGATGGGTTCTGATATACAGCACTATAGATAGATGGGTTCTGGATGGGTTCTGATATACAACACTATGGGGATAGATGGGTTCTGGATGGGTTCTGATATACAACACTATAGATAGATGGGTTCTGGATGGGTTCTGATATACAACACTATAGATAGATGGGTTCTGGATGGGTTCTGATATACAGCACTATAGATAGATGGGTTCTGATGGGTTCTGATATACAGCACTATAGATAGATGGGTTCTGATATACAACACTATGGATAGATGGGTTCTGATATACAGCACTATAGATAGATGGGTTCTGATATACAGCACTATAGATAGATGGGTTCTGGATGGGTTCTGATATACAACACTATAGATAGATGGGTTCTGGATGGGTTCTGATATACAGCACTATGGATAGATGGGTTCTGATATACAGCACTATAGATAGATGGGTTCTGGATGGGTTCTGATATACAGCACTATGGATAGATGGGTTCTGATATACAGCACTATGGATAGATGGGTTCTGGATGGGTTCTGATATACAGCACTATAGATAGATGGGTTCTGGATGGGTTCTGATATACAGCACTATGGATAGATGGGTTCTGGATGGGTTCTGATATACAACACTATAGATAGATGGGTTCTGATATACAACACTATAGATAGATGGGTTCTGGATGGGTTCTGATATACAGCACTATAGATAGATGGGTTCTGATATACAACACTATAGATAGATGGGTTCTGATATACAACACTATAGATAGATGGGTTCTGATATACAACACTATGGATAGATGGGTTCTGATATACAGCACTATAGATAGATGGGTTCTGGATGGGTTCTGATATACAACACTATAGATAGATGGGTTCTGATATACAGCACTATAGATAGATGGGTTCTGGATGGGTTCTGATATACAACACTATAGATAGATGGGTTCTGATATACCGCACTATAGATAGATGGGTTCTGGATGGGTTCTGATATACAGCACTATAGATAGATGGGTTCTGATATACAGCACTATAGATAGATGGGTTCTGGATGGGTTCTGATATACAACACTATAGATAGATGGGTTCTGGATGGGTTCTGATATACAGCACTATAGATAGATGGGTTCTGATATACAGCACTATAGATAGATGGGTTCTGATATACAACACTATAGATAGATGGGTTCTGATATACAACACTATAGATAGATGGGTTCTGATATACAGCACTATGGATAGATGGGTTCTGATATACAGCACTATGGATAGATGGGTTCTGGATGGGTTCTGATATACAACACTATAGATAGATGGGTTCTGATATACAACACTATGGATAGATGGGTTCTGATATACAACACTATAGATAGATGGGTTCTGGATGGGTTCTGATATACAGCACTATAGATAGATGGGTTCTGATATACAACACTATGGATAGATGGGTTCTGATATACAACACTATAGATAGATGGGTTCTGATATACAACACTATAGATAGATGGGTTCTGATATACAACACTATAGATAGATGGGTTCTGATATACAACACTATAGATAGATGGGTTCTGGATGGGTTCTGATATACAGCACTATAGATAGATGGGTTCTGATATACAGCACTATAGATAGATGGGTTCTGGATGGGTTCTGATATACAGCACAATAGATAGATGGGTTCTGATATACAGCACTATGGATAGATGGGTCCTGATATACAACACTATAGATAGATGGGTTCTGATATACAGCACTATGGATAGATGGGTTCTGATATACAGCACTATAGATAGATGGGTTCTGGATGGGTTCTGATATACAGCACTATAGATAGATGGGTTCTGATATACAACACTATGGATAGATGGGTTCTGATATACAACACTATGGATAGATGGGTTCTGGATGGGTTCTGATATACAACACTATAGATAGATGGGTTCTGATATACAACACTATAGATAGATGGGTTCTGATATACAACACTATAGATAGATGGGTTCTGATATACAACACTATAGATAGATGGGTTCTGATATACAACACTATAGATAGATGGGTTCTGGATGGGTTCTGATATACAACACTATAGATAGATGGGTTCTGATATACAACACTATAGATAGATGGGTTCTGGATGGGTTCTGATATACAGCACTATAGATAGATGGGTTCTGATATACAGCACTATAGATAGATGGGTTCTGATATACAACACTATAGATAGATGGGTTCTGATATACAACACTATAGATAGATGGGTTCTGATATACAACACTATAGATAGATGGGTTCTGGATGGGTTCTGATATACAGCACTATAGATAGATGGGTTCTGGATGGGTTCTGATATACAGCACTATAGATAGATGGGTTCTGATATACAGCACTATAGATAGATGGGTTCTGGATGGGTTCTGATATACAGCACTATAGATAGATGGGTTCTGATATACAGCACTATAGATAGATGGGTTCTGGATGGGTTCTGATATACAGCACTATAGATAGATGGGTTCTGATATACAACACTATAGATAGATGGGTTCTGGATGGGTTCTGATATACAGCACTATAGATAGATGGGTTCTGATATACAGCACTATAGATAGATGGGTTCTGATATACAACACTATAGATAGATGGGTTCTGGATGGGTTCTGATATACAACACTATAGATAGATGGGTTCTGGATGGGTTCTGATATACAACACTATAGATAGATGGGTTCTGATATACAACACTATGGATAGATGGGTTCTGATATACAACACTATAGATAGATGGGTTCTGGATGGGTTCTGATATACAACACTATAGATAGATGGGTTCTGATATACAACACTATAGATAGATGGGTTCTGGATGGGTTCTGATATACAGCACTATGGATAGATGGGTTCTGATATACAGCACTATAGATAGATGGTGTTCTGGATGGCTGTGTGGCTGCTGGAGTAGGTTTATGTGTGGGTTGGGGTGCTCAAGTGCAACTCTCTCTCTGTGTGTGTGTGTGTGTGTGTGTGTGTGTGTGTGTGTGTGTGTGTGTGTGTGTGTGTGTGTGTGTGTGTGTGTGTGTGTGTGTGTGTGTGTGTGTGTGTGTGTGTGTGTGTGTGTGTGTGTGTGTGTGTGTGTGTGTGTGTGTGTGTGTGCGCGCTCGCAGTGGAGAGAACAAAGAACATAACTGTTTTGCAGAGCCTGGGGCATGGTGCATGTTAGGTTTGGGTGGGTGGCTATAGAGGGAGGCAGAGATAGTGAAAAGAGGAGAGAGATGGAGAGAGAGAGAAAGAGAGAGAGAGAGCTGGATAGAGAGAGAGAGGGATAGGAATAGCTGGAGAGAGAGAGAGCTAGATAGAGAGGGAGAGAGGGAGAGCTGGATAGAAGGAGAGGGAGAGCTGGATAGAGAGAGAGAGGGATAGGAAGAGCTGGATAGAGAGAGAGGGAGAGCTGGATAGGGAGAGAGGGAGAGCTGGATAGGGAGAGAGGGAGAGCTGGATGGAGAGAGAGGGAGAGAGCTGGATAGAGAGAGAGAGGGAGAGCTGGATAGAGAGAGAGAGGGAGAGCTGGATAGAGACAGGGGGAGAGCTGGATAGAGAGACAGAGGGAGAGCTGGATAGAGAGAGAGGGAAACCTGGATAGAGAGAGAGGGAAAGCTGGATAGAGAGAGAGGGAAAGCTGGATAGAGAGAGAGAGAGAGAGAGAGAGAGAGAGAGAGAGAGAGAGAGAGAGAGAGAGAGAGAGAGAGAGAGAGAGTCGGTGTCAGTAATTATTGGCAAAAAAAAAACATCCTTAAATTGAAGCCAGCAGAACAGTTACAGTCACCAACCCTCTGGATAACATGAAAACACCCTAACCAGCTCTGCTAGGGAGAGTAATGTTCAGTGATCTGTTCTCTCATTTGTAGCTAGCAAGTTAGCCAGTTAGCTTGGGTGGCTCGGCTGTCGTTGAGGTCAGAACGCTCGGATCAACTCCTCAGCCAGAGATTCCAGTGTTCTCTCTAAACGCAGAGATAGCAAAAAGGCTCTGAATATACAAACACCCAGAATTCTCTTTGGCACTCCAGAGTGAATTTCCAAAACGCACACTGAATAATCTCTATATATATTTTTCTTCTTCCAAAACTAGAATCTGTTTACGAACAGGTTGGACTAAGTTTTATAGACTTTACACTTCGAGAAAGTTTAAATATTAATTTTAATTGTGTTGTTTAAAAAGAGTGGACGGCCGAATTGAGTTACTGGACATTACAGAGTAGACGTTCCCTAATGGAGTAACTAGAAATCACAGAGTAGACGTTCCCTAATGGAATTACTGCCCACACAGAGTAGATGTTCCCTCACTGAGTTACTGGACATCACAGAGTAGACGTTCCCTCACTGAGTTACTGAACATCACAGAGTAGACGTTCCCTAATGGAGTTACTGAACATCACAGAGTAGACGTTCCCTGATGTAGTTACTGGACATCACAGAGTAGACGTTCCTTCACTGAGTTACTGGACATCACAGAGTAGACGTTCCCTCATGGAGTTACTGAACATCACAGAGTAGACGTTCCCTAATGGAGTTACTGAACATCACAGAGTAGACGTTCCCTGATGTAGTTACTGGACATCACAGAGTAGACGTTCCCTCACTGAGTTACTGGACATCACAGAGTAGACGTTCCCTCATGGAGTTACTAGACATCACAGAGTAGACGTTCCCTAATGGAGTTACTGGACATCACAGAGTAGACGTTCCCTAATGGAGTTACTGGACATCACAGAGTAGACGTTCCCTAATGGAGTTACTGAAGATCACAGAGTAGACGTTCCCTAATGGAGTTATTAGACAACACAGAGTAGATGTTCCCAAATGGAGTTACTAGAGTGATGTCCAGGGAGGTTCTGAGAACGTCTTACTATGGTTCCAGGGAGGTTCTGAGAATGTCTTACTATGGTTCCAGGGAGGTTCTGAGAACGTCTAACTATGGTTCCAGGGAGGTTCTGAGAACGTCTTACTATGGTTCCAGGGAGGTTCTGAGAACGTCTAACTATGGGTCCAGGGAGGTTCTGAGAACGTCTAACTATGGTTCCAGGGAGGTTCTGAGAACGTATAACTATGGTTCCAGGGAGGTTCTGAGAATGTCTAACTATGGTTCCAGGGAGGTTCTGAGAACATCTTACTATGGTACCAGGGAGGTTCTGAGAACGTCTTACTATGGTTCCAGGGAGGTTCTGAGAGCGTCTAACTATGGTTCCAGGGAGGTTCTGAGAACGTCTAACTATGGTTTCAGGGAGGTTCTGAGAACGTCTTACTATGGTTCCAGGGAGGTTCTGAGGTTCTGAGAACGTCTTACTATGGTTTCAGGGAGGTTCTGAGAACGTCTTACTATGGTTTCAGGGAGGTTCTGAGAACGTCTTACTATGGTTTCAGGGAGGTTCTGAGAAAGTCTTACTATGGTTTCAGGGAGGTTCTGAGAACGTCTTACTATGGTTTCAGGGAGGTTCTGAGGTTCTGAGAACGTCTTACTATGGTTCCAGGGAGGTTCTGAGGTTCTGAGAACGTCTAACTATGGTTTCAGGGAGGTTCTGAGAACGTCTTACTATGGTTCCAGGGAGGTTCTGAGGTTCTGAGAACGTCTTACTATGGTTTCAGGGAGGTTCTGAGGTTCTGAGAACGTCTTACTATGGTTCCAGGGAGGTTCTGAGGTTCTGAGAACGTCTTACTATGGTTTCAGGGAGGTTCTGAGGTTCTGAGAACGTCTTACTATGGTTTCAGGGAGGTTCTGAGGTTCTGAGAACGTCTTACTATGGTTCCAGGGATGTTCTGAGGTTCTGAGAACGTCTTACTATGGTTTCAGGGAGGTTCTGAGAACGTCTTACTATGGTTCCCTGAAAGTTTTCCTGGGAGGTTTTATTAATGTTCTGAGAACAGATATTCTAAGTTATTTGAAGGCTGCTGGGTCAGTGATGTTCAAACCTGTGATCTTCTGTTCTCTATTCATGGAATTAGTTCTCTGCGCCGCCAAGGATGGATCTAGCATCACATGTCATTTAAACTCATACAAAACTGTAAACAGAACCCATTCCAAAGGAAACAAGCACTCATTATTAAGATCAAGTCTGGCCAATCAGTGGGCTCGGGCCAACACACCTGAACACTCTTTCCAAGATAGAGAGAGTTCTGTTGACGTTGAGAGTTCTGTTGATCCTGAGAGTTCTGTTGACGCTGAGAGTTCTGTTGATCCTGAGAGTTCTGTTGACGCTGAGAGTCCTGTTGACGCTGAGAGTCCTGTTGACGCTGAGAGTCCTGTTGACGTTGAGAGTCCTGTTGACGTTGAGAGTTCTGTTGACGCTGAGAGTTCTGTTGATCCTGAGAGTTCTGTTGACGCTGAGAGTTCTGTTGACGCTGAGAGATCTTAGAACAACGGAGGAAGAGTAGCGTTGCTAAGATACACACTAGTAGGGTTTTTGTTGTTGACAGATTGTGGTCTTTGGTAAAAAGAAAAGAGGCCTACAGCCCTGCTCTGCTTTATAAAAAAGTACACTTAATACATGAGTGTTCAGCTCTGCATCAACCCTAAAATGGTTGTGCTGGAAAATGAAAATGACTTCCGTTTGTTGAAATCATGCAGGAATTTCACATCCAGAGAAAGAATGAGATGTTACTACAACCAGCTACGATCCATTTCTGAGCTCCATTGTTAGAATATTTCATTAGATTGCATCACACATGAGACGATACATAGAACCTGCAGCTGACCAACAGACAAACTCACTCTGAGTAACCTTTGTCTCCCTCCCTCTCTCTCTCCCATCCTCATCTCTCTTCTCCATCGGTCTCTGTTTCTCTACATCCCTCCCTCTCTCACTCCCCTTATTCCCCTCTCTCTCTCTCTTTCTCTCTCTCTCTCCTCAATTCAATTCAAGGGGCTTTATTGGCAGGGGAAACGTGATAGTGAGATAGATAAAACCCCTCCCTCCCTCCCTCCCTCCCTCCCTCCCTCCCTCCCTCCCTCCCTCCCTCCCTCCCACATATTCTCTAGCCCACCGCCCACCACAGTTCTGCTGAAGAGGATGAGAGCGCCCCCGGTCCACTTCTCTTCTACTCTTCCCTGCCTCTCTCTCACCTTTTACCCTGCACTACCTTTCATTCTCCCTCTCCACTTCCCCTCTTTCTGGTCCTCCCATCACATTCCATGCTTTCATCTCTTCTCCCCTCCTCTCTCCTCCCTCCTCTCTCCTCCCTCCTCTCTCTCTCTTCTCTCAAGCCCACACGTTGTATTGTGTAACATCCAGGGAAGTGTTGATGCTGGCTGGGCTGTTACTGCTACTGTGAATCCTGCTCTGCACTAGCTCAGTAGGCTGCTTTACTGTAAGGGACAAGACCTACTCAATAATTGAGAGCTCCTCCATCTCTCTATTGTGGGAATGTAAAGACGCCAGCCAGATGATCTGGGTGAAACTCGAGCCCCGTTTCCTTCTACTCCTGGCTAAGTATAGCCAAATGAAACTCTCAACAGAGGAACAACAGAACAAATAAAGCCAAAGATTACAGAAGCATTGTGAGGCATGTCAGTGACTGCACCAAGGGAGAGACAGAGGAAGGAGAGAGAGGGAGGGAGGGAGATAGAGGGGGAGAGAGGGAGGAGGGAGAGACAGAGAGAGGTAGAGAGAGGGAGGGAGAGAGAGATAGAGAGGGAGGAGGGAGAGACGGAGGAGGTAGATGGAGGGAGGGAGGGAGAGACAGAGAAGGGAGATGACAGAGGAAGGAGAGGAGAGTGGGAGGAGAGAGGGATAGGGAGACAGAAGAGAGGATAGAGAGGAGGGAGACGACTGAGGCAGAGGAGAGAGGGAGAGAGAGAGCAAGGAGAGGAGAGAGAGCGAGAGAGAGCGAGCGAGAGAGAGAGGAGGAAGATGACAGAGGTAGAGGAGGGAGGTAGGAGAGAGAGAAAGGAGGAAGACAACAGAGGCAGAGGAGAGAGGGGAAGAGAGAGACAGGGGGAAGAGACAGATGAGGTGGAGAGAGGGAGGGAGAGAGAGGAGGGAGATGACAGAAGAAGGAGAGGAGAGTGGGAGGAGAGAGAGAGAAAGAGGGAAAGGAGGAGACAGAGGAGAGGAGAGACAACAGGAGAGGAGAGGAGAGGAGAGGAGAGGAGAGGAGAGGAGAGGAGAGGAGAGGAGAGGAGAGGAGAGGAGAGGAGAGGAGAGGAGAGGAGAGGAGAGGAGAGGAGAGGAGAGGAGAGGAGAGGAGAGGAGAGGAGAGGAGAGGAGAGGAGAGAGGGAAGGGGAGAGACAGAGGAGGAGAGTGTTCAGTACAGGCTGGTTTAAGAAAAGGAAATGAAGAGGAACAATGCCTTGGAGCTGTATAGTCCAGCAGACTGCACTATCACAGTAACAAGTCATATTTCATACACATTAACAACATACAAGGCAAGAAATATTTTAAACCAGGTATTCATAGTGAATGTTAAGACTGCCATGTTCAGATATTCACCAGGTATTCATAGTGAATGTTAAGACTGCCATGTTCAGATATTCACCAGGTATTCATAGTGAATGTTAAGACTGCCATGTTCAGATATTCACCAGCTATTCATAGTGAATGTTAAGACTGCCATGTTCAGATATTCACCAGCTATTCATAGTGAATGTTAAGACTGCCATGTTCAGATATTCACCAGGTATTCATAGTGAATGTTAAGACTGCCATGTTCAGATATTCACCAGGTATTCATAGTGAATGTTAAGACTGCCATGTTCAGATATTCACCAGGTATTCATAGTGAATGTTAAGACTGCCATGTTCAGATATTCACCAGGTATTCATAGTGAATGTTAAGACTGCCATGTTCAGATATTCACCAGGTATTCATAGTGAATGTTAAGACTGCCATGTTCAGATATTCACCAGGTATTCATAGTGAATGTTAAGACTGCCATGTTCAGATATTCACCAGGTATTCATAGTGAATGTTAAGACTGCCATGTTCAGATATTCACCAGGTATTCATAGTGAATGTTAAGACTGCCATGTTCAGATATTCACCAGGTATTCATAGTGAATGTTAAGACTGCCATGTTCAGATATTCACCAGGTATTCATAGTGAATGTTAAGACTGCCATGTTCAGATATTCACCAGGTATTCATAGTGAATGTTAAGACTGCCATGTACAGATATTCACCAGGTATTCATAGTGAATGTTAAGACTGCCATGTTCAGATATTCACCAGGTATTCATAGTGAATGTTAAGACTGCCATGTTCAGATATTCACCAGGTATTCATAGTGAATGTTAAGACTGCCATGTTCAGATATTCACCAGGTATTCATAGTGAATGTTAAGACTGCCATGTTCAGATATTCACAGGTATTCATAGTGAATGTTAAGACTGCCATGTTCAGATATTCACCAGGTATTCATAGTGAATGTTAAGACTGCCATGTTCAGATATTCACCAGGTATTCATAGTGAATGTTAAGACTGCCATGTTCAGATATTCACCAGGTATTCATAGGGAATGTTAAGACTGTCATGTTCAGATATTCACCAGGTATTCATAGTGAATGTTAAGACTGCCATGTTCAGATATTCACCAGGTATTCATAGTGAATGTTAAGACTGCCATGTTCAGATATTCACCAGGTATTCATAGTGAATATTAAGACTGCCATGTTCAGATATTCACCAGGTATTCATAGTGAATATTAAGACTGCCATGTTCAGATATTCACCAGGTATTCATAGTGAATGTTAAGGCTGCCATGTTCAGATATTCACCAGGTATTCATAGTGAATATTAAGACTGCCATGTTCAGATATTCACCAGGTATTCATAGTGAATGTTAAGACTGCCATGTTCAGATATTCACCAGGTATTCATAGTGAATGTTAAGACTGTCATGTTCAGATATTCACCAGGTATTCATAGTGAATATTAAGACTGCCATGTTCAGATATTCACCAGGTATTCATAGTGAATGTTAAGACTGCCATGTTCAGATATTCACCAGGTATTCATAGTGAATGTTAAGACTGTCATGTTCAGATATTCACCAGGTATTCATAGTGAATGTTAAGACTGCCATGTTCAGATATTCACCGGGTATTCATAGTGAATGTTAAGACTGCCACGTTCAGATATTCACCAGGTATTCATAGTGAATGTTAAGACTGCCATGTTCAGATATTCACCAGGTATTCATAGTGAATGTTAAGACTGCCATGTTCAGATATTCACCAGGTATTCATAGTGAATGTTAAGACTGCCATGTTCAGATATTCACCAGGTATTCATAGTGAATGTTAAGACTGCCATGTTCAGATATTCATAGTCATTTGAATATCAAAGATACTGTATGTACGACCAAAAATTCAACAAAAGAGAGAGAGAAATATAGAAATCATAGAATGTTTATTGTAGATTACCAGCACTATAAGGACCTGTAGTGTAGTAGTGGAAGTACAGAAGCCTAAAGTACAGAAACCCAGTCTAAAGTACAGAAACCCAGTCTAAAGTACAGAAACCCAGTCTAAAGTACAGAAACCCAGTCTAAAGTACTATACAGAAACCCAGTCTAAAGTACAGAAACCCAGCCTAAAGTACAGAAACCCAGCCTAAAGTATAGAAACCCAGTCTAAAGTACAGAAACCCAGTCTAAAGTACAGAAACCCAGTCTAAAGTACAGAAACCCAGTCTAAAGTACAGAAACACAGTCTAAAGTACAGAAACCCAGTCTAAAGTACAGAAACACAGTCTAAAGTACTATACAGAAACCCAGTCTAAAGTACAGAAACCCAGCCTAAAGTACAGAAACCCAGCCTAAAGTATAGAAACCCAGTCTAAAGTACAGAAACCCAGTCTAAAGTACAGAAACCCAGCCTAAAGTACAGAAACCCAGTCTAAAGTACAGAAACCCAGTCTAAAGTACAGAAACCCAGCCTAAAGTACTATACAGAAACCCAGTCTAAAGTACAGAAACCCAGCCTAAAGTACTATACAGAAACCCAGTCTAAAGTACAGAAGCCCAGCCTAAAGTACAGAAACCCAGCCTAAAGTACTATACAGAAACCCAGTCTAAAGTACAGAAACCCAGCCTAAAGTACTATACAGAAACCCAGTCTAAAGTACAGAAACCCAGTCTAAAGTACAGAAACCCAGTCTAAAGTACAGAAACCCAGTCTAAAGTACAGAAACCCAGTCTAAAGTACAGAAACCCAGCCTAAAGTACTATACAGAAACCCAGTCTAAAGTACAGAAACCCAGTCTAAAGTACAGAAACCCAGTCTAAAGTACAGAAACCCAGTCTAAAGTACACCAGTCTAAAGTACAGAAACCCAGCCTAAAGTACAGAAACCCAGTCTAAAGTACAGAAAACCCAGTCTAAAGTACAGAAACCCAGTCTAAAGTACAGAAACCCAGCCTAAAGTACAGAAACCCAGTCTAAAGTACAGAAACCCAGTCTAAAGTACAGAAACCCAGCCTAAAGTACAGAAACCCAGTCTAAAGTACAGAAACCCAGTCTAAAGTACAGAAACCCAGTCTAAAGTACAGAAACCCAGTCTAAAGTACAGAAACCCAGCCTAAAGTACTATACAGAAACCCAGTCTAAAGTACAGAAACCCAGTCTAAAGTACAGAAACCCAGTCTAAAGTACAGAAACCCAGCCTAAAGTACAGAAACCCAGTCTAAAGTACAGAAACCCAGTCTAAAGTACAGAAACCCAGCCTAAAGTACAGAAACCCAGTCTAAAGTACACCAGTCTAAAGTACAGAAACCCAGTCTAAAGTACACCAGTCTAAAGTACAGAAACCCAGCCTAAACTACAGAAACCCAGTCTAAAGTACAGAAACCCAGTCTAAAGTACAGAAACCCAGCCTAAAGTACAGAAACCCAGCCTAAAGTACAGAAACCCAGTCTAAAGTACAGAAACCCAGTCTAAAGTACAGAAACCCAGTCTAAAGTACAGAAACCCAGTCTAAAGTACAGAAACCCAGTCTAAAGTACAGAAACCCAGTCTAAAGTACTATACAGAAACCCAGCCTAAAGTACAGAAACCCAGCCTAAAGTACAGAAACCCAGTCTAAAGTACAGAAACCCAGTCTAAAGTACAGAAACCCAGTCTAAAGTACAGAAACCCAGTTGTAAAGTACAGAAACCAGCCTAAAGTACTATACAGAAACCCAGTCTAAAGTACAGAAACCCAGTCTAAAGTACAGAAACCCAGCCTAAAGTACAGAAACCCAGTCTAAAGTACAGAAACCCAGTCTAAAGTAAACCAGTCTAAAGTACAGAAACCTAGTCTAAAGTACAGAAACCCAGTCTAAAGTACAGAAACCCAGTCTAAAGTACAGAAACCCAGTCTAACGTACACCAGTCTAAAGTACAGAAACCCAGTCTAAAGTACACCAGTCTAAAGTACAGAACCCAGCCTAAAGTACAGAAACCCAGTCTAAAGTACAGAAACCCAGCCTAAAGTACAGAAACCCAGTCTAAAGTACAGAAACCCAGCCTAAAGTACTATACAGAAACCCAGTCTAAAGTACAGAAACCCCAGTCTAAAGTACAGAAACCCAGCCTAAAGTACAGAAACCCAGTCTAAAGTACAGAAACCCAGCCTAAAGTACAGAAACCCAGTCTAAAGTACACCAGTCTAAAGTACAGAAACCCAGTCTAAAGTACACCAGTCTAAAGTACAGAAACCCAGCCTAAAGTACAGAAACCCAGTCTAAAGTACAGAAACCCAGCCTAAAGTACAGAAACCCAGTCTAAAGTACAGAAACCCAGCCTAAAGTACTATACAGAAACCCAGTCTAAAGTACAGAAACCCAGTCTAAAGTACAGAAACCCAGCCTAAAGTACAGAAACCCAGTCTAAAGTACAGAAACCCAGTCTAAAGTACAGAAACCCAGCCTAAAGTACAGAAACCCAGCCTAAAGTACAGAAACCCAGTCTAAAGTACAGAAACCCAGTCTACAGTACAGAAACCCAGTCTAAAGTACAGAAACCCAGTCTAAAGTACAGAAACCCAGTCTAAAGTACTATACAGAAACCCAGCCTAAAGTACAGAAACCCAGCCTAAAGTACAGAAACCCAGTCTAAAGTACAGAAACCCAGTCTAAAGTACAGAAACCCAGTCTAAAGTACAGAAACCCAGCCTAAAGTACAGAAACCCAGCCTAAAGTACAGAAACCCAGTCTAAGTACAGAAACCCAGTCTAAAGTACAGAAACCCAGTCTAAAGTACAGAAACCCAGCCTAAAGTACTATACAGAAACCCAGTCTAAAGTACAGAACCCAGTCTAAAGTACAGAAACCCAGCCTAAAGTACAGAAACCCAGTCTAAAGTACAGAAACCCAGTCTAAAGTACAGAAACCCAGTCTAAAGTACAGAAACCTAGTCTAAAGTACAGAAACCCAGTCTAAAGTACAGAAACACAGTCTAAAGTACAGAAACCCAGTCTAAAGTACAGAAACCCAGTCTAAGTATAGAAACCCAGTCTAAAGTACAGAAACCCAGCCCTAAAGTACAGAAACCCAGTCTAAGTACAGAAACCCAGTCTAAAGTACAGAAACCCAGTCTAAGTACAGAAACCCAGTCTATAAAGTACAGAAACCCAGTCTAAAGTACAGAAACCCAGCCTAAAGTACAGAAACCCAGCCTAAAGTACAGAAACCCAGTTCTAAAGTACAGAAACCCAGTCTAAAGTACAGAAACCCAGTCTAAAGTACAGAAACCCAGTCTAAAGTACAGAAACCCAGCCTAAAGTACAGAAACCCAGTCTAAAGTACAGAAACCCAGTCTAAAGTACAGAAACCCAGTCTAAAGTACTATACAGAAACCCAGTCTAAAGTACAGAAACCCAGTCTAAAGTACAGAAACCCAGCCTAAAGTACAGAAACCCAGTCTAAAGTACAGAAACCCAGCCTAAAGTACTATACAGAAACCCAGTCTAAAGTACAGAAACCCAGTCTAAAGTACTATACAGAAACCCAGTCTAAAGTACAGAAACCCAGTCTAAAGTACAGAAACCCAGTCTAAAGTACAGAAACCCAGTCTAAAGTACTATACAGAAACCCAGTCTAAAGTACAGAAACCCAGTCTATAGTACAGAAACCCAGTCTAAAGTACAGAAACCCAGTCTAAAGTACAGAAACCCAGTCTAAAGTACAGAAACCCAGCCTAAAGTACAGAAAGCAAGCAATGCAGATTTGTACAGTCGAAGCCAAAAGTTTTGAGAATGACACAAATATTAATTTCCACAAGGTTTGCTGCTTCAGTGTCTTTAGATATTTTTGTCAGATGTTACTATGGATACTGAAGTATAATTACAAGCATTTCATAAGTGTCAAAGGATTTTATTGACAATTACATGACGTTGATGCAAAGAGTCAATATTTGCAGTGTTGACCCTTCTTTTTCAAGACCTTTGCAATCCGCCCTGGCATGCTGTCAATTAACTTCTGGGCCACATCCTGACTGATGGCAGCCCATTCTTGCAAAATCAATGCTTGGAGTTTGTCAGAATTGGTGGGTTTTTGGTTGTCCACCCACTTCTTGAGGATTGACAACAATTTCTCAATGGGATTAAGGTCTGGGGGGTTTCTTGGCCATGGACACAAATATCGATGTTTTGTTCCCCGAGCCACTTAGTTGTCACTTTTGCCTTATGGCAAGGTGCTCCATCATGCTGGAAAAGGCATTGTTTGTCACCAAACTGTTACTGGATGGGAGAAGTTGCTCTCGGAGGATGTGTTGGTACCATTCTTTATTCATGGCTGTGTTCTTAGGTAACATTGTGAGTGAGCCCACTCCCTTGGCTGAGAAGCAACCCCACACATGAATGGTCTCAGGATGCTTTACTGTTTGCATGAAACAGGACTGATGGTAGCGATCACCTTGTCTTCTCCAGACAAGCTTCTTTCCGGATGCCCCCAAACAATCCGAAAAAGGATTCATCCGAGAAAATGGTTTTACCCCAGTCCTCAGCAGTCCAATCCCTGTATCTTTTGCAGAATATCAGTCTGTCCCTGATGTTTTTCCTGGAGAGAAGTGGCTTCTTTGCTGCCCTTCTTGACACCAGGCCATCCTCCAAAAGTCTTCGCCTCACTGTGTGTGCAGATGCACTCACACCTGCCTGCTGCCATTCCGGAGCAAGCTCTGTACTGGGGGTGCCCCGATTCCGCAGCTGAATCAACTTTAGGAGACGGTCCTGGAGCTTGCTGGACTTTCTTGGAGCCTTAATCATAACAATTGAACAGCTCTCCCTGACGTTCTTGATGATCCAATAAATGGTTAATTTAGGTGCAATCTTACTGGCAGCAATATCCTTGCCTGTGATGCCCTTTTTGTGCAAAGCAATGATGACGGTACATGTTTCCTTGCAGGTAACCATGGATGACAGAGGAAGAACAATGATTCCAAGCACCACCCTCCTTTTGAGGCTTCCAGTCTGTTATTCGAACTCAATCAGCATGACAGAGTGATCTCCAGCCTTGTCCTCGTCAACACTCACACCTGTGTTAACGAGAGAATCACTGACATGATGTCAGCTGGTCCTTTTGTGGCAGGGCTGAAATGCAGTGGAAATGTTTTATGGGGATTCAGTTCATTTGCATAGCAAATAGGGACTTTGCAATTAATTGCAATTCATCTGATCACTCTTCATGACATTCTGGAGTATATGCAAATTGCCATCATACAAACTGAGGCAGCAGACTTTGTGAAAATTAATATTTGTGTCATTCTCAAAACTTTTGGCAACGACTGTATTAAAGAAGTTAAAAGTTTATAATTTGGTCCCATAACCCCAGTGACGACATCCAGCTTGTATTTGGTCCCATAACCCCAGTGACGACATCCAGCTTGTATTTGGTCCCATAACCCCAGTGACGACATCCAGCTTGTATTTGGTCCCATAACCCCAGTGACGACATCCAGCTTGTATTTGGTCCCATAACCCCAGTGACGACATCCAGCTTGTATTTGGTCCCATAACCCCAGTGACGACATCCAGCTTGTATTTGGTCCCATAACCCCAGTGACGACATCCAGCTTGTATTTGGTCCCATAACCCCAGTGACGACATCCAGCTTGTATTTGGTCCCATAACCCCAGTGACGACATCCAGCTTGTATTTGGTCCCATAACCCCAGTGACGACATCCAGCTTGTATTTGGTCCCATAACCCCAGTGACGACATCCAGCTTGTATTTGGTCCCATAACCCCAGTGACGACATCCAGCTTGTATTTGGTCCCATAACCCCAGTGACGACATCCAGCTTGTATTTGGTCCCATAACCCCAGTGACGACATCCAGCTTGTATTTGGTCCCATAACCCCAGTGACGACATCCAGCTTGTATTTGGTCCCATAACCCCAGTGACGACATCCAGCTTGTATTTGGTCCCATAACCCCAGTGACGACATCCAGCTTGTATTTGGTCCCATAACCCCAGTGACGACATCCAGCTTGTATTTGGTCCCATAACCCCAGTGACGACATCCAGCTTGTATTTGGTCCCATAACCCCATTGACGACATCCAGCTTGTATTTGGTCCCATAACCCCAGTGACGACATCCAGCTTGTATTTGGTCCCATAACCCCAGTGACGACATCCAGCTTGAATTTGGTCCCATAACCCCAGTGACGACATCCAGCTTGTATTTGGTCCCATAACCCCAGTGACGACATCCAGCTTGTATTTGGTCCCATAACCCCAGTGACGACATCCAGCTTGTGACTCTAAAAACTTTGATGTTTGTTTTGGTTGTTTTTTTTGTGCCTAATAGAAATTCATGTAAATCATGTGTATTGTGTCATTTTGGAGTCACTTCTATTGTAAATAAGACTAGAATGGGATCGTAAACACGTCTACATTAATGTGGATGCTACAATGGTTATGGATAGTCCTGAATGAATAGTGAATAATTATGGATGAGAAAATTACAGACCTATAAACATCATACCTCAAAGACATGCTAACCTCTCACCATTACAATAACAGGGGAGGTTAGCATACCTCCAAGACATGCTAACCTCTCACCATTACAATAACAGGGGAGGTGAGCATACCTCCAAGACATGCTAACCTCTCACCATTACAATAACAGGGGAGGTTAGCATACCTCCAAGACATGCTATCCTCTCACCATTACAAAAGCAGGGGAGGTTAGCATACCTCCAAGACATGCTAACCTCTCACCATTACAATAACAGGGGAGGTTAGCATACCTCCAAGACATGCTAACCTCTCACCATTACAATAACAGGGGAGGTTAGCATACCTCCAAGACATGCTAACCTCTCACCATTACAATAACAGGGGAGGTGAGCATACCTCCAAGACATGCTAACCTCTCACCATTACAATAACAGGGGAGGTTAGCATACCTCCAAGACATGCTAACCTCCCACCATTACAATAGCAGGGGAGGTTAGCATACCTCCAAGACATGCTAACCTCTCACCATTACAATAGCAGGGGAGGTGAGACACACACACACAGCTCTGATCCAATATCCTTCTTGTCTCCTCCAGTTTCATTTTCCGCTGGTGTGGTGTGTTCCCTGTACCTGACTCTACATTCATCTATTGAAGCAGAAAGGACTTGGGCTGGAGGCCAGTACCTTATCTTCATATACAGAACCAACTGTCAGGAGGCTGACAGATACTACAGCACCTTATCTTCATATACAGAACCAACTGTCAGAAGGCTGACAGATACTGAGGCACCTTATCTTCATATACAGAACCAACTGTCAGGAGGCTGACAGATACTACAGCACCTTATCTTCATATACAGAACCAACTGTCAGAAGGCTGACAGATACTGAGGCACCTTATCTTCATATACAGAACCAACTGTCAGGAGGCTGACAGATACTACAGCATCTTATCTTCATTCTATACAGAACCAACTGTCAGAAGGCTGACAGATACTGAGGCACCTTATCTTCATTCTATACAGAACCAACTGTCAGAAGGCTAACAGATACTGAGGAACCTTATCTTCACACCTGTGTTGGGTCCGGGTCTGATTGGAACGGCCAGGCAGTTAAGCACGCCCAGCTAGACACAGCTCACATGTTGGCCCAACTCCAATAAGAATGATGTGACCCAGTCAGAATTAGCCCAGTTTGACATATGTGATTTATTAGAGCCTTGCTGACAATAGGAGCAGTGGCAAGGCTGACTATTCTCTTTACGTAGCACTGCTGTCAACGCAGTCAGTCTGGCCACTGTCACAAAACAACGCTAGACAACTAACAGATGACGTTAGACAACTAACAGATGACGGCTCCAGTCACTTAGGTGTCAACATGTGTGGGAAAGACTCTCCAAGACACTACTGTGATGTTATATACCCAAGCTACAAGACTCTACTGTGATGTTATATACCCAAGCTACAAGACACTACTGTGATGTTATATACCCAAGCTACAAGACACTACTGTGATGTTATATACCCAAGCTACAAGACACTACTGTGATGTTATATACCCAAGCTACAAGACACTACTGTGATGTTATATACCCAAGCTACAAGACACTACTGTGATGTTATATACCCAAGCTACAAGACACTACTGTGATGTTATATACCCAAGCTACAAGACACTACTGTGATGTTATAAACCCAAGCTACTCTCATTACCAGAACCTTCCATTAAGTAGGGGCGTTGGGTAGAGGTCATAAATCATGATAATGCCTCATGTACAACCGGTAAAGATGTTAATGGAGGACATCCTTCGTGTGAGGTCAGCTCACCCGTCGATCATTTATCCATGAACAGAATTCTCTCGTATCCAGCGGCCCATTACGATGGTTATGGTTGTAATAAAACATTAACCTCAACTACATCAGCTAGTGGAAAACCACTACAGGGTCACTTAGCCTACGGTCTAGGAAGTACAGTTCCCATCCATCTAGACACTCCGAATAACGGGGTGGGATTCTTGCAGATTTTTTTATTGATTTTTTATTTATTGAACCTTTATTTAACCAGGTAGGCTAGTTGAGAACACCTTTATTTAACCAGGTAGGTCAGTTGAGAACACCTTTATTTAACCAGGTAGGCTAGTTGAGAACACCTTTATTTAACCAGGTAGGCTAGTTGAGAACACCTTTATTTAACCAGGTAGACTAGTTGAGAACACCTTTATTTAACCAGGGAGGCTAGTTGAGAACACCTTTATTTAACCAGGTAGGCTAGTTGAGAACACCTTTATTTAACCAGGTAGGCTAGTTGAGAACAAGTTCTCATTTACAACTGCAACCTGGCCAAGATAAAGCAAAGCAGTGTGACACAGACAACAACACAGAGTTACACATGGAGGCCCCAGTGTCCACCCATGTGAAAGGCCCCAGTGTCCACCCATGGGAAAAGCCCCACTGTCCACCCATGGGAAAAGCCCCAGTGTCCACCCATGGCGAAGGCCCCAGTGTCCACCCATGGGAAAAGCCCCAGTGTCCACCCATGGTGAAGGCCCCAGTGTCCACCCATGGGAAAAGCCCCAGTGTCCACCCATGGTGAAGGCCCCAGTGTCCACCCATGGGAAAGGCCCCAGTGTCCACCCATGGTTAAGGCCCCAGTGTCCACCCATGGGAAAAGCCCCAGTGTCCACCCATGGGAAAGGCCCCAGTGTCAAGCCCCAGTGTCCACCCATGGGAAAAGCCCCAGTGTCAAGCCCCTTTGTCCACCGATGGGAAAAGCCCCAGTGTCCACCCATGGGAAAGGCCCCAGAGCACCCATGGCGAAGGCCCCAGGGTCCACCCATGGCGAAGGCCCCAGGGTCCACCCATGACGAAGGCCCCAGTGTCCACTCATGGGAAAGGCCCCAGTGTCCACCCATGGGGAAGGCCCCAGTGTCCACCCATGGGAAAGGCCCCAGGGTCCACCCATGACGAAAGCCCCAGGGTCCACCCATGATGAAGGCCCCAGGGTCCACCCATGGGAAAAGCCCCAGTGTCCACCCATGACGAAGGCCCCAGGGTCCACCCATGACGAAGGCCCCAGTGTCCACCCATGGGAAAGGCCCCAGGGTCCACCCATGATGAAGGCCCCAGGGTCCACCCATGATGAAGGCCCCAGGGTCCACCCATGGGAAAAGCCCCAGTGTCCACCCATGACGAAGGCCCCAGGGTCCACCCATGACGAAGACCCCAGGGTCCACCCATGGGAAAAGCCCCAGTGTCCACCCATGACGAAGGCCCCAGGGTCCACCCATGACGAAGGCCCCAGGGTCCACCCATGGGAAAAGCTCCAGTGTCCACCCATGGCGAAGGAGGTGTAATGGTGGAATGCTTGAATGTCAAGTGCCATTAAGTTTGTCACCAAGTTTCTGCCTCGATCAACCAAGATGTCTGACCAAGATGTCTGACCAAGATGTCTGACCAAGATGTCTAACCAAGATGTCTGACCGGACGCCGTGGTGGGGAAACCCAGCCACCAAGGGACACCTCGTGGTCACTCTGACTTCGTGGTTCACAGCTCAGGAAACCCTTCCAAGCTGAAACACAAGGGGGGGCTGTTGTAACGAGAATCCACCAGTGAAGTCACGCTCCTTCAGTTGTGGGCGGTGGAGAATAGATATTCCCTATGTACCACATTCAAGGCCAAGACTTACAGTTCTGTTATTGACTGTCTTCCTTACCGCCCTTTCACAAAACAAAAGATGGACGCTCTCGGCCAATCAGACGACCATACGTGTTATGAGGAATTATCAGCTTGTCTTTCAGGCGCCAGGGCTGTGAATTCCAGGACAAGGGGGAGAAGTCCGGAACTTTTTACTCTTGGTAACAAAGTAAAGTGGCGACAATAACGCAGTGACATTTAAACACGTTTTCTGAAAAGTGTATCAACCTGAAGGAGTCGTGACACGTTGAGATATCTTGAAGTATACTGTGATATTTCTCAGCTGATTCTGTTATTAAAATGGGTGTAATGTGAATTTGCTGTAACATAGAATGTGTGTATTTCACCCAATGTATGTTTGAAACTTGCCAGGCTACGCATTTCATCCTGGTTTTCTATACAGTAGAAACATGCTGTGAACACTTGTGCGTAAATCTCAGGTTGTCTCCTATGAACACGAATGTGCTGGGTTCTCAGAATCAACCGGGTGGTCACATGATTCCCTATCGGAATGTGCTGGGTTCTCAGAATCAACCGGGTGGTCCCATGATTCCCTATGGGAATGTGTTGGGTTCTCAGAATCAACGGGGCGGTCACATGATTCCCTATCGGAATGTGCTGGGTTCTCAGAATCAACCGGGTGGTCCCATGATTCCCTATCGGAATGTGCTGGGTTCTCAGAATCCACCGGGTGGTCCCATGATTCCCTATCGGAATGTGTTGGGTTCTCAGAATCAACGGGGTGGTCACATGATTCCCTATCGGAATGTGCTGGGTTCTCAGAATCAACCGGGTGGTAACATGATTCCCTATCGGAATGTGCTGGGTTCTAAGAATCAACGAGGTGGTCACATGATTCCCTATCGGAATGTGCTGGGTTCTCAGAATCAACCAGGTGGTCCCATGATTCCCTATCGGAATGTGCTGGATTCTCGGAATCAACCGGATGGTCACATGATTCCCTATCCGGCCTTTAGGGGGCCCCGCCCTCTTTCCCTATAAATTACAGGACTTGCTAACAGACGGTAGATCAAGTTTCTTTGGAACAGAGTGATCCATATCTAGGAAGAGGCTCTAAACATGGTCAAACACTCCAGCCACCCCAAGTCATAGACTGTTCTCTATGCTCCCGCACGGCAAGCGGTACCGGAACGCCAAGTCTCGGTCCAAGAGGCTCTAAACATGGTCAAACACTCCAGCCACCCCAAGTCATAGACTGTTCTCTATGCTCCCGCACGGCAAGCGGTACCGGAGCGCTAAGTCTAAGTCCAAGAGGCTTCTAAACAGCATCTACCACCAAGACATAAGAGTCCTGAACATCTAATCAAATGGCTACCCAGACTATTTGCAGTGCCCCCCCCCTCCTCTCACCCCTTCTTTACACCACTGCTACTCTCTGTTGTTGTCATCTATGCATAGTCACTTTAATATCTCTACCTACATGTACATATTGCCTCAACTAACCGGTGCCCCCGCACTCTGTACCGGTACCCCCCCTGTATATAGTCTCCACATTGACTCTGTATCAGTACCCCCCTGTATATAGCCTCCACATTGACTCTGTACCTGTACCCCCTGTATATAGCCTCCACATTGACTCTGTACCGGTACCCCCTGTATATAGCCTCCACATTGACTCTGTACTGGTACCCCCTGTATATAGCCTCCACATTGACTCTGTACTGGTACCCCCTGTATATATCCTCCACACTGACTCTGTACTGTAACACCCTGTATATAGCCTCCACATTGACTCTGTACCGGTACCCCCTGTATATAGCCTCCACATTGACTCTGTACCGGTACCCCCTGTATATAGCCTCCACATTGACTCTGTACCGTAACACCCTGTATATAGCCTCCACATTGACTCTGTACCGGTACCCCCTGTATATAGCCTCCACATTGACTCTGTACCAGTACCCCCTGTATATAGCCTCCACATTGACTCTGTACCAGTACCCCCTGTATATAGCCTCCACATTGACTCTGTACTGGTACCCCCTGTATATAGCCTCCACATTGACTCTGTATCGGTACCCCCTGTATATAGCCTCCACATTGACTCTGTACCGGTACCCCCTGTATATAGCCTCCACATTGACTCTGTACCGGTACCCCCTGTATATAGCCTCCACATTGACTCTGTACCGGTACCCCCTGTATATAGCCTCCACATTGTCTCTGTACCGGTACCCCCTGTATATAGCCTCCACATTGACTCTGTATCGGTACCCCCTGTATATAGCCTCCACATTGACTCTGTACCGGTACCCCCTGTATATAGCCTCCACATTGACTCTGTACCAGTACACCCTGTATATAGCCTCCACATTGACTCTGTACCACTACCCCCCTGTATATAGCCTCCACATTGACTCTGTACCGTAATACCCTGTATATAGCCTCCACATTGACTCTGTACCGTAACACCCTGTATATAGCCTCCACATTGACTCTGTACCGTAACACCCTGTATATAGCCTCCACAGTGACTCTGTACCGGTACCCCCTGTATATAGCCTCCACATTGACTCTGTACCGTAATACCCTGTATATAGCCTCCACATTGACTCTGTACCGTAACACCCTGTATATAGCCTCCACAGTGACTCTGTACCGGTACCCCCTGTATATAGCCTCCACATTGACTCTGTACCGGTACCCCCTGTATATATCCTCCACATTGACTCTGTACCGTAATACCCTGTATATAGCCTCCACATTGACTCTGTACCGTAATACCCTGTATATAGCCTCCACATTGACTCTGTACCGTAATACCCTGTATATAGCCTCCACATTGACTCTGTACCGTAACACCCTGTATATAGTCTCACTATTGTTATTTTACTGCTCTTTAATTAATTGTTACTTTTATCTCTTATTCTGATCTGTATTTTTTTTAAACTGCATTGTTGGTTAGGGGCTCATAAGTAAGCATTTCACTGTAAGGTCTACACCTGTTGTATTCAGCGCATGTGACTAATAACATTTGATTTGAGGTGATTTGATTTGATCTAAGACCCGAAGCAATCATTCCAGAAGTGATCCTGTGGAGCACACCATTTACTCATTCTAGACTAACTGACTGAGTCACCATCCTGACCGGGAAAGAGATAGAAATTCACTGCACAAGGACACAGAGAGAGAAAGAGAGTAAGAGAGGGAGAGAGAGAGAGAGAGAGACAGAGAGAGAGAGAGATGAGAGAGACAGCGAGAGAGACAGCGAGAGAGACAGAGAGAGAGAGAGAGAGACAGCGAGAGAGACAGAGAGAGAGAGAGAGACAGCGAGAGAGACAGAGAGAGAGAGAGAGAGAGAGAGAGAGATGAAAGAGAGAGAGACAGAGACAGAGAGAGAGAGAGACAGAGACAGAGAGAAAGAGAGAGAGCGGCTAGGACAGAACACAGCTTCATCCCAGACTGGGCTGGCAATATTGACATACAAGTAAATGACCCCATTGCATTCCTCATTTTCCCCAACTTATTTAGTCTTGTAAATAAAACCTTAAATTAATTATTTGTGGCATCGAGTTCATTTTGCGAGAAATTGGGGTAATTGCAGTTGCGGAGCTTCTCGGCTGTTCAGAAGGAGAATATAGTCAAACGTACTGTTGATTGTATATATATAGACGTCATGGTAAAAATCATAATGATAATTACTGACTGAGTTCAAGGCTCTCTATATACAACCCTTAATGGGGCCCCTCTCAGATGAACTCACCAAATCAATCAGATCAATTCATTATCCCAGGAGTTAATAAGTAAATGAGCTTGAATATTAATTAGCCAAAAGCTCACAATATTGTTCTCAATATTGATCCAACTATCTCATCCCCATACTGTTATTGATTTATCTTGCTCCTTTGCACTCCAGAATCTCTACTTGCACATTCATCTTCTGCACATCTACCATTCCAGTGTTTAAATGCTAAATTGTAATTACTTCACCTCTATGGCCTATTTATTGCCTTAACTGCCTAATCTTACTACATTTGCACACACTGTATATAGATTTTCTATTGTGTTATTGACTGTAGGTTTGTTTATGTGTAGCTCTGTGTCGTTGTCTGTGTCTCACTGCTTTGCTTTATCTTGGCCAGGTCACAGTTGTAAATGAGAACTTGTTCTCAACTAGTCTACCTGGTTAAATAAAGGTGTTCTCAACTAGCCTACCTGGTTAAATAAAGGTGTTCTCAACTAGCCTACCTGGTTAAATAAAGGTGAAATAATTAAATAAAATGTGATTAAAATAAAATGAAAACATGTATTTCAACTGAAAGAAGTAAATCCATTCAGACCCTCCCACCTCCTTAACGTTAGACCCCACTGATTGAACCTAAAAGGTTATTTTACCTTGTAAAATAATGGTGTAATATTTGAGAAAGGTGAAAAGGGTGAAAATGCTTGGACATCTGGAATCATTACCGCTTTCCAGCTCTATTCCTCTCTCTGTCTTCCTCTGGTGCTGGAGGGAGGCAAACTAACGTTAAGGAGCTGGGAGGGGGGGGGGGGGGCAAACTAACGATAAGGAGCTGGAGGGAGGCAAACTAACGTTAAGGAGCTGGGAGGGGGGGCAAACTAACGATAAGGAGCTGGGAGGGGGGGGCAAACTAACGATAAGGAGCTGGAGGGGGGGCAAACTAACGTTAAGGAGCTGGAGGGGGGGGCAAACTAACGATAAGGAGCTGGAGGGGGGGGCAAACTAACGTTAAGGAGCTGGAGGGGGGGGCAAACTAACGTTAAGGAGCTGGAGGGAGGCAAACTAACGATAAGGAGCTGGAGGGGGGGGAAAAACTAACGATAAGGAGCTGGAGGGGGGCAAACTAACGATAAGGAGCTGGAGGGGGGGGAAAAACTAACGATAAGGAGCTGGAGGGAGGCAAACTAACGATAAGGAGCTGGGAGGGGGGGCAAACTAACGATAAGGAGCTGGAGGGGGGCAAACTAACGTTAAGGAGCTGGAGGGGGGGGGCAAACTAACGTTAAGGAGCTGGAGGGAGGCAAACTAACGATAAGGAGCTGGAGGGGGGGGGGGCAAACTAACGATAAGGAGCTGGGAGGAGGGGGCAAACTAACGATAAGGAGCTGGGAGGGGGGGCCAAACTAACGTTAAGGAGCTGGAGGGGGGGGCAAACTAACAATAAGGAGCTGGGAGGGGGGGCAAACTAACGATAAGGAGCTGGGAGGGGGGGCAAACTAACGATAAGGAGCTGGGAGGGGGAGGCAAACTAACGTTAAGGAGCTGGAGGGGGGGGCAAACTAACAATAAGGAGCTGGGAGGGGGGGCAAACTAACGTTAAGGAGCTGGGAGGGGGGGCAAACTAACAATAAGGAGCTGGGAGGGGGGGAAAACTAACGTTAAGGAGCTGGGAGGGGGGGGGGAAACTAACGATAAGGAGCTGGGGGGCAAACTAACGTTAAGGAGCTGGGAGGGGGGGGGGGAAACTAACGATAAGGTGCTGGGAGGGGGGGCAAACTAACGTTAAGGAGCTGGGAGGGGGGGAGCAAACTAACGATAAGGAGCTGGAGGGGGGGGGCAAACTAACGATAAGGAGCTGGGGGGCAAACTAACGATAAGGAGCTGGGAGGGGGGGCAAACTAACATTAAGGAGCTGGAGGGGGGGGCAAACTAACAATAAGGAGCTGGGAGGGGGGGCAAACTAACGATAAGGAGCTGGGAGGGGGAGGCAAACTAACGTTAAGGAGCTGGAGGGGGGGCAAACTAACGTTAAGGAGCTGGGAGGGGGGGGGAGCAAACTAACGTTAAGGAGCTGGAGGGGGGGGCAAACTAACGATAAGGAGCAGGGAGGGGGGGCAAACTAACGTTAAGGAGGTGGGAGGGGGGGCAAACTAACGATAAGGAGCTGGGAGGCAAACTAACGTTAAGGAGCTGGGAGGGGGGGCAAACTAACGATAAGGAGCAGGGAGGGGGGGGCAAACTAACGATAAGGAGCTGGGAGGGGGGGCAAACTAACGTTAAGGAGGTGGGAGGGGGGGCAAACTAACGTTAAGGAGGTGGGAGGGTTGGGCATTATTTCAGATGTGTACTTTTTTTTTAACACGCAAAAGTGACAATTTCATGCAGCGCTAGACGGGAGTTTAAAGACCCACAGAAAGCAGGTCTGAACGGCAGCTGATAATGGGATTGATTTGGAAAGGAGACTGTGCTGTGACTCCCCGTCCCCCCCTCGTCCCCCCGTCTACTGACTGTGACTGTGGGTGATGTGACTCACCATCATTCATAATGTCCCAGTGTGAGATATAGGATGGAGTGCTTTGACTCCCCTGTCAACCATAATGTCCCAGTGTGAGATATAGGATCCATAATGTCCCTGTGTGAGATATAGGATGGAGTGCTGTGACTCCCCTGTCAACCACAATGTCCCAGTGTGAGATATAGGATCCATAATGTCCCAGTGTGAGATATAGGATCCATAATGTCCCAGTGTGAGATATAGGATCCATAATGTCCCAGTGTGAGATATAGAATGGAGTGCTGTGACCCCCCTATCAACCATAATGTCCCAGTGTGAGATATAGGATACATCATGTCCCAGTGTGAGATATAGGATCCATAATGTCCCAGTGTGAGATATAGGATACATCATGTCCCAGTGTGAGATATAGGATACATAATGTCCCAGTGTGAGATATAGGATCCATAATGTCCCAGTGTGAGATATAGGATCCATAATGTCCCAGTGTGAGATATAGGATCCATAATGTCCCAGTGTGAGATATAGGATCCATAATGTCCCAGTGTGAGATATAGGATGGAGTGCTGTGACCCCCCTGTCAACCACAATGTCCCAGTGTGAGATATAGGATACATAATGTCCCAGTGTGAGATATAGGATACATAATGTCCCAGTGTGAGATATAGGATGGAGTGCTGTGACCCCCCTGTCATCCATAATGTCCCAGTGTGAGATATAGGATCCATAATGTCCCAGTGTGAGATATAGGATACATAATGTCCCAGTGTGAGATATAGGATACATCATGTCCCAGTGTGAGATATAGGATACATAATGTCCCAGTGTGAGATATAGGATCCATAATGTCCCAGTGTGGGATATAGGATACATAATGTCCCAGTGTGAGATATAGGATGGAGTGCTGTGACCCCCCCTATCAACCATAATGTCCCAGTGTGGGATATAGGATACATAATGTCCCAGTGTGAGATATAGGATACATAATGTCCCAGTGTGAGATATAGGATACATCATGTCCCAGTGTGAGATATAGGATACATAATGTCCCAGTGTGAGATATAGGATCCATAATGTCCCAGTGTGGGATATAGGATACATAATGTCCCAGTGTGAGATATAGGATCCATAATGTCCCAGTGTGGGATATAGGATACATAATGTCCCAGTGTGAGATATAGGATGGAGTGCTGTGACTCCCCTGTCATCCATAATGTCCCTGTTTTAGAACAGTGTGGAACACTTTCTTTTTGTACTTATTGGTGCCTTTATCAGACAGTCTGCCTGCAGTGATTCATTGAAGGGATCGACAGGACTCTGTAACAGTGTAAGGCAGTGTAGGTGTCCATGGCAGCTTGATGAAGGTCAATGCCATCAGTCCTCAACTCAAAGGCAGATCCAGGCTTTCCACTGCAGGGTTCCTTTACACTCAGTGGCAGGTCCAGGAAGAAGTCTGTTCAGACAGCAGATGCCCTCTCCAACAGCCAATAGGAAGTCCCTAGCTGTGAGGACGTGTTTCACCTTAGAGAAAACCCAACTCCCTTCTCCATTTTCACATGCAGCCAAAGTCTGTGTTAACCGTTAGATATGGGTTATTAAAAGATCCAGGGTTGATGACATAGTTTCATTTGCTGTCGAAGGTCATTCCAAGGACTAGCTGGTCACACCTCAGTGGGTTGCCATTTGGAAGACCGCTTTGCTACCCAGAGGCCCATCTGTTGTGCTGACGGTTCCAGTACTGCGCAGCTCTGTATCATAACCCATCTGTTGTGCTGACTGTTCCAGTACTGCGCAGCTCTGTATCATAACCCATCTGTTGTGCTGACGGTTCCAGCCCTGTATCATAACCCATCTGTTGTGCTGACGGTTCCAGCCCTATATCATAACCCATCTGTTGTGCTGACGGTTTCAGTACTGCGCAGCTCTGTATCATAACCCATCTGTTGTGCTGACGGTTCCAGCCCTGTATCATAACCCATCTGTTGTGCTGACGGTTCCAGCTCTGTATCATAACCCATCTGTTGTGCTGACGGTTCCAGCTCTGTATCATAACCCATCTGTTGTGCTGACGGTTCCAGCCCTGTATCATAACCCATCTGTTGTGCTGACGGTTCCAGTTCTGTATCATAACCCATCTGTTGTGCTGACGGTTCCAGCTCTGTATCATAACCCATCTGTTGTGCTGACGGTTCCAGCTCTGTATCATAACCCATCTGTTGTGCTGACGGTTCCAGCTCTGTATCATAACCCATCTGTTGTGCTGACGGTTCCAGCTCTGTATCATAACCCATCTGTTGTGCTGACGGTTCCAGCCCTGTATCATAACCCATCTGTTGTGCTGATGGTTCTGTATCATAACCCATCTGTTGTGCTGACGGTTCCAGCTCTGTATCATAACCCATCTGTTGTGCTGACGGTTCCAGCCCTATATCATAACCCATCTGTTGTGCTGACGGTTCCAGCTCTGTATCATAACCCATCTGTTGTGCTGACGGTTCCAGCTCTGTATCATAACCCATCTGTTGTGCTGACGGTTCCAGCCCTGTATCATAACCCATCTGTTGTGCTGACGGTTCCAGCTCTGTATCATAACCCATCTGTTGTGCTGACGGTTCCAGCTCTGTATCATAACCCATCTGTTGTGCTGACGGTTCTGTATCATAACCCATCTGTTGTGCTGACGGTTCCAGCCCTGTATCATAACCCATCTGTTGTGCTGACGGTTCCAGCTCTGTATCATAACCCATCTGTTGTGCTGACGGTTCCAGCTCTGTATCATAACCCATCTGTTGTGCTGACGGTTCCAGCTCTGTATCATAACCCATCTGTTGTGCTGACGGTTCTGTATCATAACCCATCTGTTGTGCTGACGGTTCCAGCCCTGTATCATAACCCATCTGTTGTGCTGACGGTTCCAGCCCTGTATCATAACCCATCTGTTGTGCTGACGGTTCCAGCTCTGTATCATAACCCATCTGTTGTGCTGACGGTTCCAGCTCTGTATCATAACCCATCTGTTGTGCTGACGGTTCCAGCCCTGTATCATAACCCATCTGTTGTGCTGACGGTTCCAGCTCTGTATCATAACCCATCTGTTGTGCTGACGGTTCCAGCCCTGTATCATAACCCATCTGTTTTGCTGACGGTTCCAGCTCTGTATCATAACCCATCTGTTGTGCTGACGGTTCCAGCTCTGTATCATAACCCATCTGTTGTGCTGACGGTTCCAGCTCTGTATCATAACCCATCTGTTGTGCTGACGGTTCCAGCCCTGTATCATAACCCATCTGTTGTGCTGACGGTTCCAGCTCTGTATCATAACCCATCTGTTGTGCTGACGGTTCCAGCTCTGTATCATAACCCATCTGTTGTGCTGACGGTTCCAGCTCTGTATCATAACCCATCTGTTGTGCTGACGGTTCCAGCTCTGTATCATAACCCATCTGTTGTGCTGACGGTTCCAGCTCTGTATCATAACCCATCTGTTGTGCTGACGGTTCCAGCTCTGTATCATAACCCATCTGTTGTGCTGACGGTTCCAGCTCTGTATCATAACCCATCTGTTGTGCTGACGGTTCCAGTTCTGTATCATAACCCATCTGTTGTGCTGACGGTTCCAGCCCTGTATCATAACCCATCTGTTGTGCTGACGGTTCCAGCCCTGTATCATAACCCATCTGTTGTGCTGACGGTTCCAGCTCTGTATCATAATCGATCTGTTGTGCTGACGGTTCCAGCTCTGTATCATAACCCATCTGTTGTGCTGACGGTTCCAGCTCTGTATCATAACCCATCTGTTGTGCTGACGGTTCCAGCTCTGTATCATAACCCATCTGTTGTGCTGACGGTTCCAGCCCTGTATCATAACCCATCTGTTGTGCTGACGGTTCCAGCTCTGTATCATAACCCATCTGTTGTGCTGACGGTTCCAGCTCTGTATCATAACCCATCTGTTGTGCTGACGGTTCCAGCTCTGTATCATAACCCATCTGTTGTGCTGACGGTTCCAGCCCTGTATCATAACCCATCTGTTGTGCTGACGGTTCCAGCTCTGTATCATAACCCATCTGTTGTGCTGACGGTTCCAGCCCTGTATCATAACCCATCTGTTGTGCTGACGGTTCCAGCTCTGTATCATAACCCATCTGTTGTGCTGACGGTTCCAGCCCTGTATCATAACCCATCTGTTGTGCTGACGGTTCCAGCTCTGTATCATAACCCATCTGTTGTGCTGACGGTTCCAGCCCTGTATCATAACCCATCTGTTGTGCTGACGGTTCCAGCTCTGTATCATAACCCATCTGTTGTGCTGACGGTTCCAGCTCTGTATCATAACCCATCTTTTGTGCTGACGGTTCCAGCTCTGTATCATAACCCATCTGTTGTGCTGACGGTTCCAGCTCTGTATCATAACCCATCTGTTGTGCTGACGGTTCCAGCTCTGTATCATAACCCATCTGTTGTGCTGACGGTTCCAGCTCTGTATCATAACCCATCTGTTGTGCTGACGGTTCCAGTTCTGTATCATAACCCATCTGTTGTGCTGACGGTTCCAGCCCTGTATCATAACCCATCTGTTGTGCTGACGGTTCCAGCTCTGTATCATAACCCATCTGTTGTGCTGACGGTTCCAGCCCTGTATCATAACCCATCTGTTGTGCTGACGGTTCCAGCTCTGTATCATAACCCATCTGTTGTGCTGACGGTTCCAGCTCTGTATCATAACCCATCTGTTGTGCTGACGGTTCCAGCTCTGTATCATAACCCATCTGTTGTGCTGACGGTTCTGTATCATAACCCATCTGTTGTGCTGACGGTTCTGTATCATAACCCATCTGTTGTGCTGACGGTTCCAGCTCTGTATCATAACCCATCTGTTGTGCTGACGGTTTCCAGCCCTGTATCATAACCCATCTGTTGTGCTGACGGTTCCAGCTCTGTATCATAACCCATCTGTTGTGCTGACGGTTCCAGCTCTGTATCATAACCCATCTGTTGTGCTGACGGTTCCAGCTCTGTATCATAACCCATCTGTTGTGCTGACGGTTCCAGCTCTGTATCATAACCCATCTGTTGTGCTGACGGTTCCAGCCCTGTATCATAACCCATCTGTTGTGCTGACGGTTCCAGCTCTGTATCATAACCCATCTGTTGTGCTGACGGTTCCAGCTCTGTATCATAACCCATCTGTTGTGCTGACGGTTCCAGCTCTGTATCATAACCCATCTGTTGTGCTGACGGTTCCAGCTCTGTATCATAACCCATCTGTTGTGCTGACGGTTCCAGCTCTGTATCATAACCCATCTGTTGTGCTGACGGTTCTGTATCATAACCCATCTGTTGTGCTGACGGTTCTGTATCATAACCCATCTGTTGTGCTGACGGTTCCAGCTCTGTATCATAACCCATCTGTTGTGCTGACGGTTCTGTATCATAACCCATCTGTTGTACTGACGGTTCTGTATCATAACCCATCTGTTGTGCTGACGGTTCCAGCTCTGTATCATAACCCATCTGTTGTGCGGACGGTTCCAGCCCTGTATCATAACCCATCTGTTGTGCTGACGGTTCCAGTTCTGTATCATAACCCATCTGTTGTGCTGACGGTTCCAGCTCTGTATCATAACCCATCTGTTGTGCTGACGGTTCCAGCTCTGTATCATAACCCATCTGTTGTGCTGACGGTTCCAGCTCTGTATCATAACCCATCTGTTGTGCTGACGGTTCCAGCTCTGTATCATAACCCATCTGTTGTGCTGACGGTTCCAGCTCTGTATCATAACCCATCTGTTGTGTTGACGGTTCCAGCTCTGTATCATAACCCATCTGTTGTGCTGACGGTTCCAGCTCTGTATCATAACCCATCTGTTGTGCTGACGGTTCCAGTTCTGTATCATAACCCATCTGTTGTGCTGACGGTTCCAGCTCTGTATCATAACCCATCTGTTGTGCTGACGGTTCCAGCTCTGTATCATAACCCATCTGTTGTGCTGACGGTTCCAGCTCTGTATCATAACCCATCTGTTGTGCTGACGGTTCCAGCTCTGTATCATAACCCATCTGTTGTGCTGACGGTTCCAGCTCTGTATCATAACCCATCTGTTGTGCTGACGGTTCCAGCTCTGTATCATAACCCATCTGTTGTGCTGACGGTTCCAGCTCTGTATCATAACCCATCTGTTGTGCTGACGGTTCCAGCTCTGTATCATAACCCATCTGTTGTGCTGACGGTTCCAGCTCTGTATCATAACCCATCTGTTGTGCTGACGGTTCCAGCTCTGTATCATAACCCATCTGTTGTGCTGACGGTTCCAGCTCTGTATCATAACCCATCTGTTGTGCTGACGGTTCCAGCTCTGTATCATAACCCATCTGTTGTGCTGACGGTTCCAGCTCTGTATCATAACCCATCTGTTGTGCTGACGGTTCCAGCTCTGTATCATAACCCATCTGTTGTGCTGACGGTTCCAGCCCTGTATCATAACCCATCTGTTGTGCTGACGGTTCCAGCTCTGTATCATAACCCATCTGTTGTGCTGACGGTTCCAGCTCTGTATCATAACCCATCTGTTGTGCTGACGGTTCCAGCTCTGTATCATAACCCATCTGTTGTGCTGACGGTTCCAGCTCTGTATCATAACCCATCTGTTGTGCTGACGGTTCCAGCTCTGTATCATATCATCCTTCAAAGTATTCTATGTTTCTGAATAATGAAGGTTCCTGAGACCAGGTAGCAGACCCCCGAGGCAGGATCCAGAGGACTATTTTCCAAGGCTCTGGACAAAAGTAGGGTGCTATAGTGGGAGTTGGGGCCATTTTGGACCCTATATAGGGAGCAGGGGGGCATTTTGGACCATATCTAGGGAGTAGGGGGCCATTTTGGACCCTATCTAGGGAGCAGGGGGCCATTGTGGACACATCCCAGGAGAAGAGGAAGTCCTCATGGGGTAGACAGTGCCAAGAGTCATGCCAGGGGAGGAGTGGATGGACAACGGACATCCCTCTCCAGTCTGTGGAGAGGGGGAGAAGGGAGAGGGGAGGCAGAGGGAGGGGGGATCTCTGGCTAGTCTGGAGGGGGAGAAGAAGGGAGAGGGGAGGCAGAGGGAGGGACGGATTGCTGGCTAGTCTGGAGGGAGAGAAGGCAGAGGGGAGGCAGAGGGAGGGATCTCTGGCTAGTCTGGAGGGGGAGAAGAAGGGAGAGGGGAGGCAGAGGGAGGGAGGGAGGGATCTCTGGCTAGTCTGGAGGTGGAGAGGGGAGGCAGAGGGAGGGATCTCTGGCTAGTCTGGAGGCGGAGAGGGGAGGCAGAGGGAGGGATCTCTGGCTAGTCTGGAGGAGGAGAGGGGAGGCGGAGGGAGGGATCTCTGGCTAGCCTGGCATCCCATTTTCTTCTGGATCACAATAAGATCAGGAAATATTCCCATAGAAATTTGGCCATCTGGCTAACTCCATCCCACTGAAGACAGTGAATTACAATGGAAAGGAGCCAGCATCATTAAAACCCGATTAGAAAATGTATTGGTGATGACTGGGTCACTCAAGGACAGTCAGAGATTTGTCCTGAAGCCACTCCTGTGTTGTCTTGGCTGTGTGCTTAGGGTCATTGTCCTGTTGGAAGGTGAACCTTCTCCCCAGTCTGAGGTTCTGACCGCTCTGGAGCAGGTTTTCATCAAGGATCTCTCCGTACTTTGCTCCGTTCATCTTTCCCTCGATCCTGACTAGTCTCCCTGCCTCTGAAAAACATCCCCACAGCATGATGCTGCCACCACCATGCTTCACTGTAGGGATGGTGCCAGGTTTCCTCCAGACGTGACGCTTGGCCTTCATACCAAAGAATTCAATCTTGGTTTCAACAGACCAGAAACTCTTGTTTCTTGTGGTCTGAGAGTCCTTTAGGAGAGTTTTGGCAAACTCCAAACGCGCTGTCATGTGCCTTTTTACTGAGGAGTGGCTTTGGCTTGACAACTCTACCATAAAGGCCTGATTGGTGGAGTGCTGAAGAGATGGTTGCCCTTCTGGAAGTTTCTCCCATCTCCTCAGGGGAACTCTGGAGCTCTGTCAGCGTGGCCATCGGGTTCTTGGTCAGCTCTAGGAAGAGTCTTGGTGGTTCTAAACTTCTTCCATTTAAGAATGATGGAGGCCGATGTGTTCCTGGGGACCTTCAATGCTGCAGAAATGTTTTGGTACCCTTCTCCAGATCTGTGCCTTGACACAATCCTGTCTCGGAGCTCTACGGACAATTCCTTCGACCTCATGGCTTGGTTTTTGCTCTGACATGCACTATCAACTGTGGGACCTCATATAGACAGGTGTGTGCCTTTCCAAATCATGTCCAATCAATTGAATTTACCACAGTTGGACTCCAATCAAGTTGTAGAAACGTCTGAAGGATGATCAATGGAAACAGGATGCACCTGATCTTAATTTCTAGTCTCAGAGGTTCTGAATACGTAAATAAGGTGAGAACGCAGAGAGAGACAGGGTGAGGAGTCTCAGAGGTTCTGAATACGTAAATGAGGTGAGAACACAGAGAGAGACAGGGTGAGGAGTCTCAGAGGTTCTGAATACGTAAATGAGGTGAGAACACAGAGAGAGACAGGGTGAGGAGTCTCAGAGGTTCTGAATACGTAAATGAGGTGAGAACACAGAGAGAGACAGGGTGAGGAGTCTCAGAGGTTCTGAATACGTAAATAAGGAGAGAACACAGAGAGAGACAGGGTGAGGAGTCTCAGAGGTTCTGAATACGTAAATAAGGAGAGAACGCAGAGAGAGACAGGGTGAGGAGTCTCAGAGGTTCTGAATACGTAAATAAGGAGAGAACACAGAGAGAGACAGGGTGAGGAGTCTCAGAGGTTCTGAATACGTAAATAAGGTGAGAACACAGAGAGAGACAGGGTGAGGAGTCTCAGAGGTTCTGAATACGTAAATAAGGTGAGAACACAGAGAGAGACAGGGTGAGGAGTCTCAGAGGTTCTGAATACGTAAATAAGGTGAGAACACAGAGAGAGACAGGGTGAGGAGTCTCAGAGGTTCTGAATACGTAAATAAGGAGAGAACACAGAGAGAGACAGGGTGAGGAGTCTCAGAGGTTCTGAATACGTAAATAAGGTGAGAACACAGAGAGAGACAGGGTGAGGAGTCTCAGAGGTTCTGAATACGTAAATAAGGAGAGAACACAGAGAGAGACAGGGTGAGGAGTCTCAGAGGTTCTGAATACGTAAATAAGGAGAGAACACAGAGAGAGACAGGGTGAGGAGTCTCAGAGGTTCTGAATACGTAAATAAGGAGAGAACACAGAGAGAGACAGGGTGAGGAGTCTCAGAGGTTCTGAATACGTAAATAAGGAGAGAACTCAGAGAGAGACAGGGTGAGGAGTCTCAGAGGTTCTGAATACGTAAATAAGGAGAGAACACAGAGAGAGACAGGGTGAGGAGTCTCAGAGGTTCTGAATACGTAAATAAGGTATTTATTTTTTATTATACATTTGTATAATGCTTTGTCATTATGTGGTATTGTGTGTAGATTGAAGGATAAAATACAAAAACCATTTTAGAACAAGGTAACGTAACAAAATGTGTAAAAAGGGAAGGGGTCTGAATACTTTCAGAAAGTGAAAACTAAGATCCGTACTGTCAGTTGTTCTGAACTCACTTCAGTGGAGCGTAACAGGGAGGTCTGTGAAAACTCTATCTAAGATCCGTACTGTCAGTTGTTCTGAACTCAATTCAGTCGAGCGTAACAGGGAGGTCTGTGAAAACTCTATCTAAGATCCGTACTGTCAGTTGTTCTGAACTCAATTCAGTCGAGCGTAACAGGGAGGTCTGTGAAAACTCTATCTAAGATCCGTACTGTCAGTTGTTCTGAACTCAATTCAGTCGAGCGTAACAGGGAGGTCTGTGAAAACTCTATCTAAGATCCGTACTGTCAGTTGTTCTGAACTCAATTCAGTCGAGCGTAACAGGGAGGTCTGTGAAAACTTTATCTAAGATCCGTACTGTCAGTTGTTCTGAACTCACTTCAGTGGAGTGTAACAGGGAGGTCTGTGAAAACTCTAAGATCCGTACTGTCAGTTGTTCTGAACTCACTACAGTCGAGCGTAACAGGGAGGTCTGTGAAAACTCTATCTAAGATCCGTACTGTCAGTTGTTCTGAACTCACTTCAGTGGAGCGTAACAGGGTGGTCTGTGCTACTGGTGCTGACTCATGCACACATCAAATACACAGCTGGAACGCTGATTTATTCAAGAGCTCAAAAAACCAGATGTTTTAATCGGCATAGGCTTACTTCAATTTTGACCAATTAAGATAAGCAGAGTCAGGTATTTACATGACTATTTCATACTCGGCCAGCTGCCATAATCAGTTTAACATTGAATTATTACATGTAACTTTTTATTTCTTTTTATTCGTATTTAGCAGACACTCTTATCCAGAGCAATTAGGGTTAAGTGCCTCGCTCAAGGGCATATCACCAGATGTTTTACCTAGTCAGCTGGGGGGGGATTCGAACCAGCAACCTTTCGGTTACCTGTCGAAATCTAAACACACTCACAGTGTGATGATCAGGTTAGTAGAATAGCTTGGAACCCCGGAACCATAGAACCCCGGAACCATAGAACCCCGGAACCATAGAACCATAGAACCCAGGAAACCATAGAACCCCGGAACCATAGAACCATAGAACCTCATCCCTCATACTGATAACATGATCTGACCTAAACTCACACACACACACACACACACACACACACACACACACACACACACACACACACACACACACACACACACACACACACACACACACACACACACGCGCACAGACACAGAGACACAGCATCAGACTACAGACTGCACCTGATACTGGCTGCCTTCAGATAGTCTAATGCTAATGGTCCATCAGTCATGTTAGAAGCAGCATACTGTACTTTACCCCTCAGAGTCTTCAGATAGTCTAATGCTAATGGTCCATCAGTCATGTTAGAAGCAGCATACTGTACTTTACCCCTCAGAGCCTTCAGATAGTCTAATGCTAATGGTCCATCAGTCATGTTGGAAGCAGCATACTGTACTTTACCCCTCAGAGCCTTCAGATAGTCTAATGCTAATGGTCCATCAGTCATGTTGGAAGCAGCATACTACTTTAACCCTCAGAGCCTTCAGATAGTCTAATGCTAATGGTCCATCAGTCATGTTGGAAGCAGCATACTACTTTACCCCTCAGAGCCTTCAGAAAGGATTCACACCCTTTGACTTTTTCCACGTTTTGTTGTATTACAAAGTGGAATTAAAAATAATTGAATAGTAATTTTTTTGTCAACGATTTACACAAAAAACTCTGTAATGTCAAAGTTGAAGAAAAATGAGTTATTTGTAAAATAATTCACGAAAAATAAAACATGAATATATCTTGACTAGATAAGTGTCACGCCTGCTCCCGCTCTTCCCCTCAGGACCTCGAAGGCGCCAGGCTCCTGCTCTTCCCCTCTGGTCCTCGAAGGCACCAGGCTCCCGCTCTTCCCCTCAGGTCCTCGAGGGCGCCAGGCTCCCGCTCTTCCCCTCAGGTCCTCGAAGGCGCCAGGCTCCCGCTCTTCCCCTCTGGTCCTCGAAGGCGCCAGGCTCCCGCCCTTCCTTTCTGGTCCTCGAAGGCGCCAGGCTTCCGCTCCTCCTTTCTGGTCCTCGAAGGCGCCAGGCTCCCGCTCTTCCCCTTTGGTCCTTGAGAGCACCAGGCTCCCGCTCTTCCTTTCTGGTCCTCGAGAGCGCCAGGCTTCCGCTCTTCCTTTCTGGTCCTCGAGAGCGCCAGGCTTCCGCTCTTCCCCTTTGGTCCTTGAGAGCACCAGGCTCCCGCTCTTCCTTTCTGGTCCTCGAAGATGCCAGGCTTCCACTCTTCCTTTCTGGTCCTCGAAGGTGCCAGGCTTCCGCTCTTCCCCTCTGGTACTCCAGGCTCCCGCCCTCCTGCCATCATCATTACGTACACTTGCCTTCCCCCCATCACGCGCATCAGTGATTATTGGACTCACCTGGACTCTGTCATTACCTTCCCTATATCTGTCTGGTTCCCTGTTCTATTCCCTGCTTCCGCATTGATTGTTGTATGTCCTTGTTGACCCGTGTGCCGACGCTGTTCCTGTATTGTCACGTCTGTTCCTGATGAAATGTTTCACTGCCCGTACCTGCTTCTCATCTCCGTCGTTGGTCCTTAGAGGTAAGTAACTTTTATCACGGCAACTGGTTTGGTACGTTCACCTATGAAGGTAAATAATGTACTTACATTCAGTAATCTGGCACTGATTTGTCATCCTGGGGGTCCCAGGGATAAAATTGTAGCATAGTTTTGTTTGATAACATCCATTTTTATATTCAAATGTAGGAACTGGGTTCTACAGTTTGAACCCCTTGCAGTTAACCAAGACATCTCCCAGATGGTCAGTGAACAGGAACACCTACTTCATGAACACCACCATGACCGGCTGGCTCATTTGGGGACGGCTATGAATGAAGTCCTCCACTTTCTTCAACGAGTCGGCATTACTCAAGGGGCGTCATCTCCAAACAGCTGAGGATTCTCTACCACAAGTTGACCCAGCGAGTTGACCTAGAAGTCCGTCCTGGTCAGCGATGCAAGATTGTCCCTCACCGGACAAATATGACGGGACTCCATTGAAATGCCGTGGCTTCGTACTCCAGTTATATCTCTGCTGTCTGGACAGGAGTTGGAGTGGGCCACAGCCATCTGGGAGAGAGGAGAGGAAGAGCTGGGTTTCTATGAGGGGTTCATGGCTCTGTTCAGGGGGGGTCTTCGGACATCCAGCAGAGGGCAGGGAGGGGGTGTGAGCGCCTACTCCAACTACGGCAACATGGCCAGACCATCCTCATGACCAGACCATCCTCATTGCCAGACCATCCTCATGACCAGACCATCCTCATGACCAGACCATCCTCATGGCCAGATCATCCTCATGACCAGACCATCCTCATGGCCAGACCATCCTCATGGCCAGACCATCCTCATGACCAGA